>NC_091826.1:102044307-102049307 GCF_038994185.2 Dermacentor albipictus
CAGCTGGGGAGGATCAGGTAACAGCAGATTTACTGAAGGATGGTGGGCAGATTGTTCTAGAGAAACTGGCCACCCTGTATACGCAATGCCTCATAACGTCGAGCGTACCGGAATCTTGGAAAAACGCTAACATAATCCTAATCCATAAGAAAGGGGACGCCAAAGACTTGAAAAATTATAGACCGATCAGCTTACTGTCCGTTGCCTACAAACTATTTACTAAGGTAATCGCAAATAGAATCAGGAACACCTTAGACTTCTGTCAAGCAAAGGACCAGGCAGGATTCCGTAAAGGCTACTCAACAATAGATCATATTCACACTATCAGTCAGGTGATAGAGAAATGTGCGGAATACAACCAACCCTTATATATAGCTTTCATTGATTACGAGAAAGCATTTGATTCTGTCGAAACCTCAGCAGTCATGGAGGCATTACGGAATCAGTGTGTAGACGAGCCATATGTAAAAATACTGAAAAATATCTATAGCGGCTGCACAGCCACCGTAGTCCTCCATAAAGAAAGCAACAAAATCCCAATAAAGAAAGGCGTCAGGCAGGGAGATACGATCTCTCCAATGCTATTCACAGCGTGTTTACAGGAGGTATTCAGAGATCTGGATTGGGAAGAAATGGGGATAAAAGTTAATGGAGAATACCTTATAGTAACTTGCGATTCGCTGATGATATTGCCTTGCTTAGTAACTCAGGGGACCAACTGCAATGCATGCTCACTCACCTGGAGAGGCAAAGCAGAAGAGTGGGTCTAAAGATTAATCTGCAGAAACCTAAGGTAATGTTTAACAGTCTCGGAAGAGAACAGCAGTTTACAATAGGCAGCGAGGCACTGGAAGTCGTAAGGGAATACATCTACTTAGGGCAAGTAGTGACTGCGGATCCGGATCATGATACAGAAATAACCAGAAGAATAAGAATGGGCTGGGGTGCGTTTGGCAGGCATTCTCAGATCATGAACAGCAGGTTGCCATTATCCCTCAAGAGAAAAGTGTATAATAGCTGTGTCTTACCAGTACTCACCTACGGGGCAGAAACCTGGAGGCTTACGAAACGGGTTCTACTCAAATTGAGGACGACGCAACGAGCTATGGAAAGAAGAACGATAGGTGTAACGTTAAGGGATAAGAAAAGAGCAGATTGGGTGAGGGAACAAACGCGAGTTAATGACATCTTAGTTGAAATCAAGAAAAAGAAATGGGCATGGGCAGGACATGTAATGAGGAGGGAAGATAACCGATGGTCATTAAGGGTTACAGACTGGATTCCAAGGGAAGGGAAGCGTAGCAGGGGACGACAGAAAGTTAGGTGGGCGGATGAGATTAAGAAATTTGCAGGGACGGCATGGCCACAATTAGTACATGAGCGGGGTTGTTGGAGAAATATGGGAGAGGCCTTTGCCCTGCAGTGGGCGTAACCAGGCTGATGATGATGATGATATATATGTATATATATGTATATATATGTATATATATATATATGTCCCCGGAGGCTGTGTTATGTATGTCCCACGCTGTGTTAGACTACACCTCCGCCTTCGTGATCGGCAACATGCAGGTCGAACTGGTTTTAACGTTACATCCCCGGAGTTCAAATGCCACCGCATTTTCAACGTGTATACACCTCGTGCAAGACATAGCCGTAATAGGTGCGCATACGATGGTTTAACACGCGATCGCTGACGACGTCTCAATGCATGCTCCTGTCGCTCACGCCTCGTCCTGGTCCTCCAGTGCACCTACTGTCCAACCCAACAGTCGGCGTGTCGCAAGCTCGGGTCGAACGCCAATCACGGCGTCGTCACCGTCGTCGTCTTCTTGCTTCCTTGCTGTCGTCACACGCACTCTCCCGTCAGACACGTATAGCTGTCAGCCTTAGGCGAGCACGTTGGTTACATTGGGTTACGCTTTGCGTTATCCCAGACTATGCCGGGTAGCCCGTTACCAGCAAAATTGTTTCGCATAACATCTCACGGTGGGTGCGATCTGCGTCATCACCCCCTTCCTATACATGTTGCCTGCGCGGTGGCCCTGTGTAAATCGGCCGCAGCCTTGGCGTGCTGTAATGCTCGCGTGCCACGGTATGTGTGCACGCCCACGCACGGAGCTGCGTGCCAAGGTGTGGACCGGGTTAGCTGAAGGCACACGAAGGCGCAAAAAAGGCCAGACTAGTTTAATTAAACTGGTACGCCGTCGTTCCGGCTTCATTGTCGTTCTTTCAGCCCACTGAACTCTTGCAGGGACTGTAAAGTTGGTGTCGTGGTTTAAATATATATATACATATGCACGACCTTCGAAGCGCTGCCGGAGCGCTCTGAAACGACAACCCGTCGAGGGTGTCATTAAAAAGATGTCGGCGCTCTGTTATATATTGGTCTGCGCGCAAGGGCGAATTTTCTGGAGCGCAACGCGTGACAATGCTGCCACATTTTATGGTGCCGTTGTGTGCTGTCCGCGCTTGCTGAGAAGTCGCCCGGGTCACCGCATTGTCGCATTACTAACAATTGAGGACCTATGGTCTTAAGCGCACAATAAAATAAGAACAAAATAAATATAAGGACACCAAGGCCTAACCATCACCTTTGCCTTAGTCGCTAAGGAATAATCCCGCCCGCCCGGCGCGTAGCTAGGTCAAAAGACACAGACAGACAGACAGACAGACAGACAGACAGACAGACAGACAGACAGACGGACGGACGGACATTGGACGGACGGACATTGGACGGACGGACATTGGACGGACGGACGGACAACGGAAAATAGATCAAGTGCATTCAAACGAAAGAGGCTGATGTGCGCCACGTTTTGAAGGGGAGAATCCCGCGTTCGCCATCAACGGGTGAATAGCCGCGATATGTCCGCCAGCGACGTGCATCGTGCCATTAGTGATGACGTCATGAATTGCGGCGCGGTCCAAATGCCCCGGAGCCGTGCCTGAAGGAGGCCGCAGGTGAAACGGGTCGCTTTTCCTTGGAAACCCGATCACGCCATCGCGCGGTTTGTTTACGCTCTCAACTGGCTGCTCTGCGCGTCATTTATTCCTTCTCTCTATTCTCTCGCTAACGATGCCCGGAGTTTTGTTGATGTGCCGTACGTTCTCTCCTCTAGGCAGCTCGCTGGCTTTTTGGGCTTCCTTTGTTTTTGTTAAGTGAGCGGTGGTTGCCTGACCTGCAGAGTAGACAGTTATAACGAGGAGGACAGGAGGTATAGCTGTGCTCGCTGAAGCTCACGAGGTATCTTGAAAATTCGGCGCGGCTGACAGCAGAAAGGCGAGGAAATGAACAATACGTGACACCGATAGGGAAGCTGGAGCGGGTCGAGTCATATATCCTCCTCTATTTCCAACTGGCACCTTAGCAGATAACGCAGTAGGCGAGCGCTCCCATCAAGCTTTTAACGATTAGGCTGGCGTTTCATAGTTTACTAACTTAGTCGTTAGTTTGTTTGTGGTGTGACCAATGCGAGTTAGCCCCAAGTTAAGCTAGACCGCGATTCCGTGGTGATGTCCTGCCCAATGCCACTTTCTTTCCCGCTTGTCGCGCTTCGCCAGGGGTCAGAACGACGCTCCGGCCGCTTTGTCAACGGGATCAGCCGGTCGTGAACAGTGGCGCTGATAAGAGATGCGTAGAATGGAGCGGAAGATGTGTATCGGCCCAAAAGTGACTGCCCTAGGATTGTCTCACGGGAAACCACGCAGAAGTCGTCAAAACAACCGAGGCAGTGGCGTATATATAGTTGTGTATAAATGCAAAAAAAACGCGGTATGTCGACCGTTCGAGCTCGCGTATCCATCATTGGCCTGCCTCGTTTGCTTTCTTGTCTGTGTGTTTTTTTGTTTTTGTTAAGCTGAAATGCGTTTTAGATGATTCACCGCGGACGGCACGTGGGAAAAGCGAAGGTCGACGTTTACCTCCTTTGCCGCGCCGCATGAGACTCTCGAGGAGTTGCGACATCCAACTGGAAGCAACGTAGGCCGAAGCAAACGGGTATGCGCAGTTTGCTTCTCACGCTTAAAGAAAAAGGTAATATCGAGAGTTTTACGTGCAAAAACCCGTTCTTTGCCTCAATCTATTTGTCTTTTCTTTTTATTTTCCGGAAAGGGGATTTGGGCGGTATCGTGTGCATGTGCTTAGTGTTCGTAAAAATTTGTCACCCGAATTCTATATGTGCGATGTTTATTTAACGCCGTGAGTAGCAATGACAATGCTGACATTTTCACGCGCGATGCCTCTGCTTCTAAAAATAGCATGGAAGTATTGCTCCAAGTTTTGCATGTGTTTTGTTCCTGATCTCGTTCGCGTCCTTTCTTTTTTCTTTCCCCTCAGTTAAGCACTATAAATTTTAAGGATTGCACGCTGTTTTTGTTCACGTTATTCAACAGTTCAATTTAAAACCATAATCTGATTATGAAGCACGCCGTAGTGTCGAGGGGGTGTGGGGCTTCGGATTCGTTTTGACCACCTGGGGTTCTCCAAGGTGCAACTAAATCTAACTATAGACGAGCGTTTTTGCATATCGCCTCCATCGAAATGAGGCTGCCGTGGCCGGAATCGATTCGGTTCACTCGTTTATTATCTCGTTACTTCAATGCGATATTCTTTTCTTTGTTTTCCACATATGCTACTTACAATATTGTTACAGTACATAAAATCTCGTGCATGTAGCTATCGCAATTTTTGTGCACTGTTAGCACTTTTTGCGAAACTCTGACACGTAGCATTTATTTGGGGGTGAATCGGGTTATCAGGGGGACAGGCGGCACCTAACCCCGCCCCCACTCACACACACGCACACACAAACACACACCTCTCTCTCTATTTTTTTTTTGTAGTTACCTGAAATAAAGTTCAACTGAAACCCATGACCTCCGGTTTAGCAGCGCAGCGGGTGCTAACTTGCATCGAAAACAGGCATTGCGTGCACCGCTACGGGGGAGCGTAATAATTTTTTCGCCCGGCGCTACACAGCGATTCTGCAACTGTTCTG
>NC_091826.1:102051807-102069307 GCF_038994185.2 Dermacentor albipictus
CAAATCTATTGGCATTCATTAAGCAAAAATATGTTGGTTAATTTACTAGCGAAAAAAAAAACAAATAAATGAAGGCACAACTCGAGCCCACCTCCCAACCCTGCCTCCACCCGGCCTACGTTTTTCCCGCCTTATTAAATTTCGTGCCGAAACCACAGTGATAGTGTAGTTCAGTATGACATTAACTGTTTCAATGGATTTCAATGTTGCCAGCATCGATCTCTCAACGCCCTCTCGATGATGATGATGATTATGATTCATTGGCATCCCCTTAAAGTGGGACGGTGACAAATAGCAGCCTAACCTGACTGAGCTAATCGGGTATGCTAAACATGCTTTTAATTCTAGCATTTTCGTATACCTCTGCCTATTGTCTCTTTCTCAAAACTTCGGTGTCCACCTTCTGCCGCTACTATAGCGCCGTTACAGGCACAGGTAACGGCATAGAAATGACTAAACTTTCTCGTTAACGTCTCTTGCAAGACGACACATTTACTAGACACTCAATGCGCAGGCCGTGAAACGAGAGGTCGGTGGTCGGCGCTCGGTTCTTCCCTCTCGCTCGTTCCTGCGTCCAAGCGTAGCGCACGCGACGTGTTCCTTTGACCGTGTGTCAACCGTGCTGCATGAACGCGATCTCGCACGCTGACCTTCTGAAAGGCAAAACCTTCTTGCGACAGGGGAGCCTTCATCGTGGACGTACACGGTAGAGATTTTTCCAGAGTCACTCTTTACTTGTGTCACTTTACTCTAAAGATCTAAAGTAAAAAAAAAATATTACTGCAAACTCTAAAAAAAGGAGTTCGCATCCCTTGGAGCGTATCTTTCTCTCCGAACAATAATCGTCATCTGTCTTGCTTTCATTTCCTTTCTTTAAAACTCCGCACTCGCTGCTCTCCTGTCAAGAGCAGTGCGTCACGCAGGCACGCACGTGTTGCATACGTATACCGGTGCGCAGCTTTAAAGAAAGGAAATGTTCTCAAGACAAATCACCGCTATTGTGCCCCGTACGTAAAAGATACGCCCCGATGGGTACAGTCTTTCCATGGAGTGTACACTTCAGTGAACCGAGGCTACACCTGCGACGAGAGAAACCGTATAAAACGAAACCTCGTTATAACAAAGTTGAAGGAGCAGTCAGAATTACTTCGTTATATTGTCACGTAGTGGTGGCTGTGAAGAACACGGTATATCAAAACTTTGCGAATGACGAAGCTAACTTTTATTGGGCGAACCTGTGCCCACGAAAGCAAGCGACACCCGAAGCACGACGAACGCAGTCGGCGATTGTCGAAAATCCGATCAGCGGGCGAAGCGCGTCGGCTTTTATGCGTGACTTGCCGAAGGTTTAAGCGTGATTGCCGGTGCCCGCGTGCATTCCAGAGAGCACACAATTTGCGTCACCCGCCGTGGTTGCTCAGTGGCTATGGTGTTAGGCTGCTGAGCACGAGGTCGCGGGATCGAATCCGGGCCACGGCGGCCGCAGTTCGATGGGGGCGAAATGCGAAAACACCCGTGTACTTAGATTTAGGTGCACGTTAAAGAACCCCAGGTGGTCGAAATTTCCGGAGTCCCCCACTACGGCGTGCGTCATAATCAGAAAGTGGTTTTGGCACGTAAAACCCCATATATTATTATTATTATTATTATTACAATTTGTGTCGCGCATACGATCAGATTACGCAAGGTTCGGTGACAACAGGCAATTCATAAAATTCGAGAAACGTGCGATACGTGCAGGTGCGCCGAGCGATGACGCTTGACGTATGTTAGCCGCTAAGAAGCGGCCACCAGAGAAAGGTACGTAAATAAGTACACGTGCCAATATTCGTTATATCTATCATTACGCTTGCTGTACTGCGAATCTCCACGGGGATTTCAAGGGGAATCGCACTTACACCGTTATATGCCGTTTGGTTATAACGAGCTTAGACCGTAGTTGCAGATGGTGCATTCACTCTGAGCAACTAGACACGCACTGAAACATCTGACACGACAGTTAACAGCGACGGCGACCTAAGTTCACTTCATGCAGTTTTTGTGTCCATCGCAGCTATCGCCATATTTTCTTGCTACAAAAGTTCCTTTGCACCCTGTAGCAACGCCTTTAGTTGGGGGGGGGGGGGGGGGGGGGGGGAGTGTCACGGCTCCGAACGGAAGGAAATTATATCAGCGTCTCCATCCTGAACGGCGCCGGTTCTGACGAACGTCGTTGTGACACACATCCACAGATGTACTACGTACAGACGTGCACATTACAACGTATCGATGATGCGAAATTTATGTGGACTTAGAAAAAAACGAGAAAAAGATAGTGTCATCTGCAAATCGTAAGACGCACAAGAAACCACAATCGCAGCTGGTCTTCTCCCCCCCCCCCCCCCGCCCCCACTTCCGACAACGCCTCTGCATCGATTAGTAGACGCTGCTTACGCGCAAGGCATCGAAGTTTTGTCCTCCGTTTCCAGCCGGCGTCTCAAAAGTCGCAACCTCCTGCGCAGACGTCGACGTCCGTAGCTCGCAGAGCTGATGGCTCTTCCCGCCACCTGTCACTCCGCCCCGCCCAGACATGGGAGCACGCACAATCACCTTCACCGTCCGAGGAAATGGCCACGCGGGCGAAAGGAAAAACCGCGTCCGCCGGTGCGGCAACACGCGTAGAAAGAAAAGAAAGACGGGAGGAAAAGAATGGCGCGGTCTCGTTCCAGACGAGGAGGGCGGCGGAGCCCGCGCGTTACGTTAGTTACGCTTCCCCGCTCGGCGGATGACGTCGGCCCGAGCGCGTGTACGTGGATCCGTACAGGGCGGCCACGCGCGCCGCAGGGGCTCGGCTGTGACGTCGGCGGCAGTCTTTCCTGCCGTGCCGCTGAAAGGGCGTCGTCGCAGCTGCCGTCGCTTGGCGAGCGCGACCTTGCTGCCGCTGAGGTGTCGCGCGTTTTACGTCGGCGACGCTAACGCGAGAGGCACTTTCTTCCCGCGACGACGGCGCGTGCCGCATTGTTTGCTGCCGCAGCGGCCCGACCTGAAGGCAGTCGGGAGCGCCCGTTTTGTCACCGTTGAAAAAAGTGTGGGCGCACTTGACCTGCCGCGTTGGTACGGCGACCTCCACGTAAGTCGTTCGCGCATCCTTGGGGCGCTTATACGCTGCAGCGCTCTCTCGACGCGCTAAGCGCTGCGTTAACCTCTTCCTCCAAGCAACGAGGAATCTCTTCTCCCGCACAGTCAAAGTTCGCGTCCAGATCGGAAAGCCCTTCGGAGTACAAGGTTAGCGTCCGGCGAGCGCAGTAGGTGTACCACCCGCGTAGAGAAGTTTTGACTATATTGTCGCACGTACATTAAGCCAGCGGATACTGAAGGCGAGAAAAACACGCTGGGGAAATTATTTGTTGTTGAAGCAATCGTACCAGTGCTTTTTTTTTTGGCTTCATCATCTGTAGGCTTTGTGTAGCTGTGACTAACGAAAACCGGGTCCCTCGTTTCCCCATCTTCTCGTTCATCGACTATATTGAGTAATAACATGGCCGAAAAAAAAGAGGGGGGGGGGGGGAATCGAACGCAACTCACAGGTGGAGGAGGAGGGGTGACGACAGCGGGGTCAGTCATGGCCAGCAGTGCGATATTGCAGGAAGAACCGTGGATAACGTCTAACATCAATTCCTCAGGGCTGTGGACAGATGCCGTAGCGTACCGACTCCGTGTTATAATATTGACAACTTTAATTCTTTCCCTGCATACACGACTATCGCAATGCAGCCGCCATGGCTAGAAATCGAACCCGCGTCCTCCCAGACAGCACCGGGGCGTCGCAGTCGCTGATGCACCACGGCAAGTTGCAGCAATTGTAAAATAATTAAAGGCTACGACCAACGCTCTGTGGAGGTCACTTTGTGCTACTATATAGTGCGACTACAAAACTGCTGCGTGAGACTCTTTCGGGCGGCGGCGTATACAGCCGCCGCGCACGCAGGAGCCTCGAAGGAACGATTCTCACTCGTCGGGGTTCGCTTCAAGACTGAACGTTTATTTTACAAAAGACATCGCAGTGACTAGAAAAGCAAGAGAAAAGAAAATACAAAATCCAAGTTGTCCGCACCGACGCCTTCGTCCTTCTCGGAAGCGCCAGCCATTCGCGCCCAGCAGGCGGTCCGCCGAAAACGCGGGGCACGGATCAGGTAGCGGGTCGAGGCGCCGGTCGGGACACCAGCCCAGCGGGGCGCCCCCTCGTCCGTTCGCCGGCTCCCTCTTCGTGCGTCGCCGGGCCCCCAACCACGGTTGCAGCTAGAAACGCGCGACGGTCGCTACCAATTCTTAACAGCAATATAGACGACGTTTGTGGCGATCAGTGGCCGTATGGTGGGAATTTTTTCTTCTTCTTACTGTTGGGGCTGGAAACCGGGGTTGGGAGTTGCTGTGGACGTGGCTTCCACTCACGAGGAAGGAGAACATTGGGCTATTTTGCGCAAGGGTGCCCATAATACGCGGGGGAGGCGGCATGGGTAAATGTCTGACACCAAGCAACACTCTGTATACGATGGTCTACAAATTGGTGTCGACCGGATTTGGGTGCATGGTTTTGGGCAGGTTTTTGTCACCGTCTGCTTCGAAACGACCTGGTGGCTGAAGCCGCTAAAACTCGTCATTTTCACGTTTCTGCCGCGTTTAGTAATTGCCCTCGTGGTCGGTGAGCACTCGCTGTTAGAACCTAGGGTGCTGAAATTTCAGGAATTGTCGCTTTGCGTTGCCGAACAAGCCCAGCTAAAAACCATTCTTGAATTGCGCTCCATGATTTCATCTTTCCGAAGGGTCGTGCTTCGACTGACTCTATGCGAGGCATACAAAGTCATACAGTCAACTCTCGTTATAACGAAATAATGAATATAACAAAGTAAGTGAAACTACCTTTGAAATCCCCATAAATATTCATAGTGCAGTACATTCAATAATGGCTATAAAGGATTCTGGCTACCGTTTCAACTTCGCTATAACGAGGTTTTACTGAACTGGAATTCTTCTCTGCCAGGTGACTGGACTTTCGTCCGTAGTGCTCATACTCGGTGCGTGATGTGTTGTGTTGTGGGGTGCCCCCTTCTTCCCTTCCGTTTTTTCTTCTTTCTCTCATCTTCAAGAGGGTTGGCATGGTGTCTACATTTGCGAAATAATTTCTAGCCCACTTTTCTTTCTCTGTGCGTTGTGTGTATGGATGTTTGCATAATAATAATAATAACAAAAACAGAAGAAGGAAAGAAGGTGCGTGGTTCTGACAAGAATCTTCCGTGTTGACAACAAACCATCAAATCTAAACAAATGTATTTTCCTATAATGGTGAATGTGCCTTTTTTTTTGTTCCCTGCTTTTACGCCACTATCACTTCATCCTTCCTTTGCGACAAGGGCAAATCGCAAATCATTCACGTCTAATCTTATACACAAAAATCTAAGCCCTCGGGCTCGGTAACTATGCCCTATAATTAATATAAATTATGGGGTTTTACGTGCCAAAACCACTTTCTGATTATGAGGCACGCCGTAGTGGAGGACTCCGGAAATTTTCACCACCTGGGGTTCTTTAACGTGCACCTACATCTATGTACACGGGTGTTTTCGCATTTCGCCTCCATCGAAATGCGACCGCCGTATAATTTATTTCTGGATATGTATACTATGTATGATGATGAGATTATTATTATTATTATTATTATTATTATTATTATTATTATTATTATTATTATTATTATTATTATTATTATTATTATTATTATTATTATTATTGATTTTCCTTCCTTAAAGTCTCCCTTAAACTTCTGTGTATCCCACGTTCCTCACGCCCCGTGGTGGAACCACAGGCAGACCAGTAGACGGGAAAGGAGTGCGGCTGTTTTCTCAATCCGGACGAATTTTAGGGAACAGGAACGATAAACTTTGCGGCCGTTGTCGCGGGGAGGGTGCAAGAGCGCGACGGTCAACGGTCCAGGACGAGCGCTGTCGTCCTGCTTCATTTTTTTGACCGCTCATACAGTGTTCCTTGTACTTCGCACTCCCCATCTAGGTATACAAGTTGCATGTGCATTTATTTAGAATTGGACTTGGTTTTCGAGGGCTTATAATGACATGTTTTACCGCAGAGAAACGTGGGGAAGCCTAAGACAAAATGCACCGACAAGTGCGAGCACCGAGTAAAAGTTGTTATCGCAAGTAAAAATACAGCCTGGCCACACATCTTGGAGGCACATACGACGCAGAAGGGGCTTCGCGAACCCGTGCAGACACAACGTGTAACTTGCTATCTCAGTGACTTTCCTTCTCGTCCGTCTGCGAACAGCTTCTTCAGTCGGGCGCGTTATTCTTCTGTCCCTGAGTGAATGTTGCAGGCTGATTGATATACGCATAGCCCTTTCGCGTATGCCGGCACTTCCCGGCAATCCTACAACTTGAGCTGGATTACTCTAACAGGCGGACATTATCCGAACTAGAAATCAAAATGCGTAGTCGGCTAATTGAAAGAATTGGGAGAATTCTCTTTTCAACTGCTTGCTTTACGACACATGCTGCAGCTTGTAAATTGTAGCCGGTGTGCTCCTGCCGCCCGTGTGGTCTTTATGCGTCTTCCTTTTCTGTGTGTTCAACTGCGGCAAAAAACGTCTTTTAGTCACGAATAACCAGCACGCCCCGCTTCACGCCACAATTCTTTTTTTTCACTGCACAATCACTTGGCACGAATTCTGCACATGACATTGGTTTCGAGATATGCGGTACCAAAATGTGCGATTATATACATTGCCGTTCCAGTTATTTTTGTGATACAGCGAATCAAGGGACATGTTACTTTAAAAAGTAAGTGGGACAAGAGTGCATTTTTGCCGCAAGTTGTACGGCGCTTATCACGAAACTGGTGCTAGTGTCCAGAGTCATTCCGAGTGCCTCGAAACAAAGTCAGTGTGACAACGTGCCTGGAGCAACGTGGATGTGCTTGGGTCTCTCTGGCTTCAATTTGTAGATTGCAATATGTGCCCTAAAGAAGTTAGTTAGGACGTTGATTAGTGCACTTTGTTAGCTTTTCCGTTATGTATTTTGACTTCTTGCGCAAGTACAGCGTCCGAATTTCGAGTAATACAGCTCGTGAGGAGCTCGAGAAGCTACAAATTCTGCTAACTTATATATATATATATATATATATATATATATATATATATATATATATATATATATATATATATATATATATATATATATATATGTGTGTATGTGTATGTGTATGTGTATGTATATATACGTATATATCTATATATATATATGTATGTGTATGTATATATACGTATATATCTATATATATATATGTATGTATATGTATATATACGTATATATCTATATATATATATGTATGTATATGTATATATACGTATATATCTATATATATATATATATAGAGAGAGAGAGAGAAACCTACGTGCAATACGGCGCGCTTTCTGAATGCGGGACCTATTATTACCTTCCTGTGCTGAGCTGCCGCCATTGAGACGTCCCTATACGCGCTAGACGTTAGTCCCTTGACGCCGTATGCGTACTGGTTTAAAAACAGAAAATTTAAGGAAGGAGAGAAAGAATAAGTAGACAAACGGTTGTTAACCCTTTACTGCACAATTTTTTGTTTCCTCAAAATATTATTCATGGCGTTGTAGGGAAGCATATTAGTACCTGTACTCCCATGGAAACTTACTTTAGCGACTGTCTGTGGTTACAATTTGCAGAAAAAGGGTATGTTGCATATTTGCAACAATATGCAAATAAAGAAGAAGTTGAAAGTAAAAGATAGATTTAGTGCGATTCATACCCAGATGCTTATTTGCACAAGACAATCATTGGTGCACCTATGATTTAGTGTGGAACAAAAAGAAGCACTTGTACATGTTTGTGCAGCACAGGTGGTCCCCATACTTCGTGCAGTGTGTCATGCAGATTCCCGTCCAGCCAGGAAACAATGCAGTGTTTTCGGGTTATTGACAAAATGTAGAACATCGAAGCACAGACGTAAAGCTGTGCCCGTGACGACGTGACACGGCAACATGCGGAGGCACAGCGTACTTTTGAAAAGAAAAAAGGAAATTTGACCAGAGAACATCTTGTCCACATATTGAATCGAAACGGACTTACACTCGTGGCTGTCGTGACTAATTGAATACTCACTGCCTTCACTATCAGGAGGAATTTCTAGGCCATACCAGCGTTTCGAAGCCATTTCATTATTCCGAAGAATATAAACCATGTACACGTTGTTGCATTTGTGCAACATAGCAACGTTCTGTCGCCAGGAACAAACTATTCCGAAATTACAATATTTTTTGAACCTACAGAGTCAGAAGAATGTGGAGCATAGCGTAACAATTTTTTTTGCGCTTTGCCTTATGGAGAAATACATTTACAATTTGTAAAACTTACCTATATCACTGCTCCTGGGCGCGCACAGCCTCCGCCACGTTTGTTTTGGTAGAAGATGCAAAGAATTAGCACAGATTGCAGCACAAGGTGCCGCGTTTTACAGACCAATGTTGCGGATATGCAACAACATGTACAGGAAGCTCGAAACTGACTTTGCTTCGGTTTTTAACGCCGTTCATCAGAATGTTGCGTAAATGCAACAAGGCGCAGTAAAGGGTTAAACGAAGAAAGAGTGAGACTCTGAGGATTTCCGCTTGCACTATCTTCTTTACAATTAAATGTCACAGCTGCGGCTGCTTCACTTTAAAAAAAAGTATACCTATATATGTGGGGACGATTGGAAACTGCGTCGCACGCTTTTGTACTGTCCATGCGCGCGCACTTTCAAAGGCATTCCATATTCCTGTCTACATATTGTTGGTCACAGGCTCTCGAGGTCAAACGAAGGTTGGAGCTAGATGACAGGACAAAGCCTTTCACTGGTTTTAAGAGTCAAGCAACGCGTAATGTGTAACAAATGAATCAGCGGCCGCTAAGCCTTTCGAGGAGGTCTTGACGCAATTCGATTGTACCACGTTCAAGTTCAAGGAACTACAGGCGATTCATTTTTATGCCCACCTTGACGCCCACCTTTTTATGCCCACCTTATGCCCACCCACTTAGCAGGGAAGTCGACGCACCTGTATATAGCCGAGCTTATTTGCTTTTATTGTTTTTTTGCCCCAAAAAATTTCTACTGTGACAGCACGCAACGCCAGTTATATTACCTAGCAAGTGAGTTTGCGCTGTCGTGACCACACATTCGCCCAAGCTGTGAAACCATCCCGAAGCCTGACTGCGATGACGGGACCCTACCAACAACGACCTACAGGCTACAAACGGTGCTATGAAAATCTGAAATTCTTCTAAGCAGCGGCAGGCTTTAAGCTTGCTGTTTGCTCAACTTCGGGATCTCATCTTGACGGGCTTTATAAGATGGTGCCATACGCATTAGAATTACCAAACTTCGTTTTCACACAGGCTTCGTTTTGAATGCAATATAGCGAACATTGGAAATAATTATTAAACCCTCGATCTTCCCCCCCCCCCCTTTTTTTTTTCATGCGTGATGTGAGGAATGTACTCAGTGAGGTCTTCCATGAACTACACAACCGACCTTGTCTACGTTTGACGAAATTCAGGGCCAGGTGCTGGGTAATGTGCACGCAAAATTCAAAGTATGTGGGTTAATTACGGCCTTTGCATTAAATACATCACGTATGCAAGTGCTCCGGAGCTTAATCAGTATGTCTTATGAGCAGTGTGTGTGTGTGTGAGAGAGAGAGAGAGAGAGAACAGGAAAGGCAGGGAGGTCAACCAGACGAGCACCCAGTTTGCTACCCTACACTGGGGCTGCAAATTTTCACAGTTGCACTGGCGTAACTACGAACGCCAGCAAGAGCGAGTTCAGCAAACTTGGGGAGAACGCTGGCGCAGATTCGTGTGTCAAGTTAAATGAGTCTGCATCTACTAATGCGTATGTAAAACAAACATTCTTTAGCAAGTGCTGAAAAGTGTCACGCTACTGTTTTCAGCTACGTTTCTCTGTCTTCCGAGAGAACTCTGCGTTAGAAAAAAAAAACTAGACATGCGAGGCATGTTAACTGCGGTGTGTCCAGAAATTTTCATTTTCCTTACTTAAAAGCATTAAAAATAATTATTGCACCTTCGTTTTCAGTCGGTTCTTTCATGCGTAATAGAACGATATCCTGGTGTCCTCGGTGAAATAAACGAGGCAGCTTCTTCAAGTTTGGTGAAAGCAGAGGGCATGCAGTAGGTGGTGTGTTGGCAATGTTCATACAGTGGGGACAAATTAATGCCTTTGCAGTGAATTTCGTGTGCAAGAGATAAGGAGCTTATATTTATAAGGAGCCTAAGTGTAACGCTTCACGAACAACGCCGGTTTTATGCCGCTGCCCTGGGAGAACTGTGAGCGTAACTGAGATCAAACTTAGCGAATACCGGACTCGGGGGAAGATTCCGTCGTTGTGAATTGCGTGTGAATGAAATATTGCATTCGTAAAAGTTCTTTAAGAAATGCTGGAAAGCGTTGTATGCAGGCAAGGTTTGAAAAGGAGCAGTCATACACGGGCATCGTTTTCAAGTGTGTGATGTTAATTGCAGGCAACTGAAACTCTCCCGGCCACTGCTAGAAATAAACAGCCTCGATAGAGTCTGCTTTAATTTATTTTATCCCAGTGTAAAATAGCAGCATACCTATATGTTTTTACTGCGAGAACATTTGACAGCAGTTACGTGAACCAGCAAGCGGGTCTACGCTGTCACGACAGTACATTTCGCGCCAGCTGTGAAACTGCCCTGAAGTCCATATGTGACGACAAATTAGCACAACCACCTTTCGGTGGTCTTAAATGTAACGCATTTTTCCAGGCAGCGATAGGCTTGTTATTTGCTGATCTCCGGGATATTGGCTTGCTTGGCGAGCATTTAGAAAATGCCATATGTACACATTATAATGACCAAACTTCATTTTCCCATAGCCTTCATTCTGAATGTAACATAATGAACATCATTTTATACGCTTCAATTCCAAGTTCATCTTTTCTTCACACTTCTTTACTTCCGCCCTAATTCTCTCTCTTTCTCTTTCTTAGGACCTTTCAATCCCTTACCAGGCGCAGTGAAATATTCGTAAAGTAGTGCCACGTTTTGAAGAATGCCGCCTCCTCCTGGCACGCTCTGGCCGCCGCTGCGTCGCTATTGGCCTAATAGCATCACGTGGGCTCTCGCGCCTTGCTTCAGCGCCATTCTTGCTCGAGAAGCGTCTACGGAGCGGCGAAGAGCGCAAGTTGGCGCACGGCCGCTGTTGGCGCCGTTGCTACGCTCGAGCAGTGTAGGTGGCGCCACGGTTGTGGCGGTAGCGTAAAATAGAGGAGAAACGAGAAGTGAAGGCGGAGGAGGAGAGTGTCGCTACTTTACGAAGTTTAAGGGGTTTTAGGAGCAGCGACTGAGACGCCCACCCGCCACAAAGTTGACAGTGTCCTACTGTATTTTACAGGTTAAAGTTGACAATGCCCTACTGTGTTTTAGAGGCCGCAAGGTTGACGGTGCCCTACAGTATTTTAGTGGAAAACAGGAAAGCAAAGCTTTCTATGCAACCAAACATTACCATAAGATACAAGTTCACTAAAGTTGAGAACCTTTTGGTATTCAGTACAACATAACGTCACCAATTCTTTAGCTTATTTTCAGAGGAAAAAGAAAGGCACTTGATGCTATTGGACATTCTATTGATAAAAATATTTTCCAGACCTTCATATACTACACCTGAGCTGTAATCAGTGCTTGCGCACTAATTTCGAATTCTCTTTAATAAGCGTAAACCGTACAGTACTTATAGCTTGATTTCTGACTGCCTAAGTTACTGATAGCCTACTACATTCTCGTTATGCAAGGCTATATGAGACTACTGAGCATGCGCAGTATCGTGTTTTCCTGCTCGATATTTGACAGCGTTAGACTTCTTGATAAATATTTTGATATTCGATATTCGATATCCGGTTTTTTCTTTCTTGATGCGATTCGATATTCGATTCGAAATCTACCTTTCGGTATTCGCACAGTAAATTTACACGTGTTTGCCACCGCGTTAAATGTAATCCCGAAGAACTCACTTAATACTGTATATCTAATATTCTTTACATTGGGAAGGGTGGGGGAGGAGATTGCGAACGCGTTTTTAAACGCCCAGTAGATAGCGCGAGGGATAAAGATTCACAAATGAATAAAAAATCTGTCCGGGCGCGCGCACACCACTGGCGTTGAGTCTTCGTGACTGGCAGGTTACCACTATCAAGAGCAACCACTGATGCTAACACACGGGGCATAAACTTGGAGTTTAACTAATACGGTCGAGAATAACTTAACAGAACGCAGAAGGAGCGGTGGAACGAAAAGGGTTAGACGTAATGTTGAGACACGGGGAGAGAGTGGTGTGGATCAGATAGCAAACGGCGGATGGCCGATATTGTAATCGACGTTAAGAGGAAGCTTTAGCACGGGTGCTCCTATCTAAATACATGTAAAAGCAGAATTCGTTTTTCTCGGCAACCACTGCACCGAATTTGACAAGGTTTGTTGCATTTAAAAGAAAACCTAAAAGGTAGTGAATGTTGGTTCCGGATTTTTGATTTAGGTCGTCAATTATTTATTAAAAATTGGCAAAAAACGAAAATTTTCATAAAACTAAACTATCAAGGTTAAAACTCTCTAACTCAGCAACGAAAATTGATAATACAATTCTGTTATTTGCATCTAATAGAACATCTAAAGCGGTGATACGCTACACATGAATCTCAAAACATTTTGCAATATGGAAATATAGCTTTTGCAGAACGCTTGTAAACAACGTAACGAATTAACGTAAGATATAAAATGACGTATCGAATTTGTCCGGTTTGAATCATCTAATGAATGCCGTTCACAGAACCGAGATATGTTTTTTATGCAGAGCGATGAATCTGTAAACTTCGTGCTTCTATTTTTTTCAAGCTTTCGAATTTTTGAAAATTTTTGAACATAATTCAGGTCCTAAATAAACATTCAGGGACCAACAGTCAGTAGAAGTTAACTTGATCTCTCAAATGCAACAAATTTCACTAAAATCGGTCCAGGGGTTATCTCAGAAAAACGTTTTTGCGTTTTTTTTCATGTATTTGAATAGGCCGCGTTGGAGTTGGGCCCGAGCTAAATCTTCCTCTTAAGAAACAAACATGGCACGTAATGAGCAAGATGGATAATAAGTGAACCATTACAGTTACAGAACGGCGTGCCAAAGGGAAGGGAGGTGCCGTTGAGGACGGCAGAGAATCAGATTGTGTGATGAACTTGGGAAGTTTGCGGGCGTATACGCTTGAATCGGCAATTGGGGGTCGTTGGGAGAGGCCTTCGTCCCGCAGTTAACGTAAAGAAATAGGTTGATGATGATGATGATCACTAAGTAACGCTACGGGGACTTTCGCCAAGCGCTGCTCGCAGCAGACACCCGGCAGATCCCGATTCCGTGGCGGATGTTGCACACGGTGACCGGACGTCCATTGACGACCCACGTCGTGTCACCGGTATCCGGTTTCTACTGATACATCCTTTCACTCGTAGCTTTTTTTGTTGTTGGTTTGTTTGTTTGCTTGTTATTTGTCGTATGCGTGAAATGCAGGCCTCGACGGGCCTGGCTTGCTGCGTCATTTCCTTAGCTCAAATAACTTCGACATTACTCCAAGTTTCGTCAGGTATTCTTTTTGCCAGCTTGCAGTACGATTTGTTCGGCGAACAACGGTCTTCCTCGCATTCAGCCAGCTCCTCCTACATAGGCGCCGCGAATAAGGGGGGGGGGGGGCAGCGAAGCCTAACCTAACCCTCCCACCCTCCATCCCCTTGAAGTGTCATTACCGGATTTCTGTTACCCACATCATTTGAGGATTCTTTTCAATAGCCTCTACCTTTTCATTTAGAATTTTCTTGTGGCTAAAATCTTACTACATCATTGTCGGTGCGGACATGCACACATTTTAGTTCAAGCTTTCGGTTTATTCCTGCAAATTTTGACAATAAGAGGACAAGCGTATTAGAAGCACCAGCGGCGGCTAACTCATCCGTACTTTATAAATTCAACTTTTTTTTTAACTTCCAATCTTCCACTGTGAACACTGTGCACAAACACAATATATGTAAATATGTATACAGGATAAAGCTTATTATATTTTTTCAAGGGAAGTGGTAGCCAACTAACAATTATTTCGAATGCTACGAATAGACTAAGCCTAGAGAATGAATATGTTGCTGTACGTTCACCTCGCTTCAAATTGCTTTGGGAGCTTCCTTGATCCTGAATATACCCGCCGTGGTTGCTTAGTGAATATGGCGTTGGGCTGCTAAGCACGGAGGTCGCGGGATCGAATCCCGGCCACGGCGGCCGCATTTCGGTGGAGCCGAAATTCGAAAACACCCGTGTGTTTAGATTTAAGGTGCATGTTAACGAACCTCAGGTGGTCCAAATGATATCGGAGTCCCCAACTACTGCGTGCCTCATAATCATGTAGTGGTTTTGGCACGTAAAACCACACCGCAAACACACGCGCTATAACGCCGTGTGCGTGCGTGCGTCCTGTTGTGCTCGTCTGTATGCGCTACACTATAGTATCCCAAACTGTCACTCTGGGCTGACAGCGTGAATGGATGAATGAACGCATGTCAACTCTCCCCTTGCTGGAGGGTTGACTGCACTCTTCTCGACGCTCACTCTGCGTGACCTGCTAGCGTTTGCGTAGGCCCTACGACTGGCTTTCAATCCGACTACCCACTCGACCCGCCTTCATCGGGTTCGTGTAAACGTAGCTCTTGAAGGGTTACCATATAAGCAAGAAAAAAAAATTCAGTGCCCTTCCACTATGTGAAGTAAGGCGACCAGCGAAGCTGTGAATGTGGGCCCTTTATAATAGCGAACTGCACCTCCGCCGCAGGTCGGCCCGGTATTTTAGTATCTTCGGGATCGGCCCACGTATGAGAAATTGTTGGCATATGTCCACGGAGTCTAGATCCGCCGGATCCTAGCCATAAACAGCATCGCTGTGTAGAAACGGCAAGGAGTAGCTGCAGGCGGGCCACTGCTATCGGCGCCTCCGCAGCTCGGAGTAAACGACAGAAAGCTGAGCTAGTTGGTAAGGGTTCATTATGCAAAGAAGGGGTAAGGCGTGCAGACAGTGACACAAGAGAAGTGGACAACACGAACGCCGTCGGCGTTCGTGTTGTCCACTTCTCTTGTGTCCGTGTCCGTGTTGAGGAGCCGGATTATGGAAAGTAAACGCTGCGTTCTTCCCGACTCCGTTATTATGAGGTACTTAAAAAAAAATATTCCGGCAGAACTCATTACACGATGCACGTTGACGTTAATGCGATTAGCACTAAAGCAATGTAGCGAAACACCGTGCTGACGTCACCGGAACGCGTCACGTATGAGGCGTACGCTGCAACCGGGCTCCTCCCTCGGGCTTCGATGATGATGATGATTTATTGCCAACCTTTTCGAAACGGGGCGGCCACAAATAGTCACCTAGCCTGCTTGAGCTAATCGATCTCGATTAGCTCAAGCAGTCAGTCTAGCATTTATCGGTCTAGCGCTTTGTCTACGTCTCTTTAATCTTTTCCATCTTCGCTAAAATCTCTGTATCTACCTTGTGTAGCTACAGAGACCTACAGAGACCTACCTATGCCGCATCGGATCCGCTGCTATTGATTTCTTCCCTGCTTTCTTTTTTCGGCCCCAAACGCCTCTTGGTTATCTCGACTGCTGACCGGTTACTGCTTCCCCCTCCGCTTTGAATCGCAGGACTCCCGGAAGGTGGCCGAAACTTTGCTACGGGTCTCCCTGCAGGTGGACGTCTTCGCGTTTCGATAGGATGTGCTGAGTTGCCTCCAGATTTTTGCTGCGACAGAAACACGCCTCATCCTGTTGCGAATATTGCCTCCGGTGTTTCATCAACTGCGCTCGAGACCGCCGGAAAGCGCACGTGCGGCACCCGCTGTCCGGCGGTCCCGAACGCGGATGATAGCGCGGGGCTGATCCCGGCAGGTTTGCACGGCGATGCCATTCGGTCGACGATCGCCTGTCCTGCGCACTTTGATCCCCGACAGTACATACATGCATGCATGCATGCATACGTACATACATACATGCATACATGCATGCATACATGCATACACACATGCATGCATGCATGCATGCATGCATGCATGCATACACACATGCATACATACATGCATACACACATGCATACATACATGCATACACACATACATGCATACACACACACATGCATACATACATACATACATACATACATACATACATACATACATACATACATACATTACCGCAAAGTGCGTGACGTTCCCCAAAGAATGCTGATCGCATTAAGATTTTCTTCGCGACCGCAATCACCAAAAAGCATCGCATTGCGGTCGCTCCAGCGCGTTTCGCAGGTTTGAAGTAAAGGTGGCAAGGTTCCGCTAACCTGATAATATGATAACATGTGCGGTCGTCGCCTGAGAAGCGTGCTTTGCCGCTTGTCCATGACGTAATGTGAAAAAACTGCGGACATTTTTTGCGCTTAAGTAAGCGGGAAGCGCACGGAGACAGACAGACATGAACACACGCGCACACAAACAAAGAAGGCTGAAGAAAGGTGAATAAAGAAAGTAGACAGCCGTCAAGCAAATGCTTGTTTATCGTCAACGCCTAAAACATCGGGGCCAAATACACGTAAGACGCAGAAATGATTTCATTATGCAACAGCTCAACCGGTTTGAATGACATTTGTTGCTCGTGAAAGGCATGGCGGAATTGTACCAATTGTTGGAAGCAGCACAACTTTAATATAGGGAACCGTAGCTGCTACGAAAATTGCCGTAATTCACTGAGTGTCAAACGATGGGCAGTGACACAGAAGGTTCTTTGGAGTCTCATCGCACCCGCAGAAATTACACGCTGTACTATGGGCCATCCGTATTAGGAATGGACAGGCACTGGTAAATGCGACGCCCAACCACGTGCGAAACCGTAAAGTTGTGTCGCGGTCATATTATCAGTCTACACAGCTTATAGCTTACGTGAAACTGTTAGTGTTTACGAGCACTTTGGAAAAGTCTTACGAATTAGTGGTACACTCCCGAGCGGTCTACGATACAACGAACGTTAGCTGGCAATTTTTTAATTTCTTCGAAATTGGGCACGAACTGCAATCGCTGCAATGTTGTGCCAAGAGATAATACCCTTGTCGATTCTAATTAAAACACAGCAGTCCTTGACAGGATTTTGGTGAAGCTGCCATAAACAGTGCTTAAATTATCTGTGTGCTCGGGGTGTGGTGTGGCTCATATCCAATTTGTACATGGGCTGCTCCACGTGTGCGCGTGCGCGTGCGCGTGCGCGTGCGCGTGCGCGTGAGCGTGTGTGCGTGTGTGTGCGTGTGTGTGCGTGTGTGTGCGTGTGTGTGCGCGCGCGCGCGTGCATG
>NC_091826.1:102674307-102831807 GCF_038994185.2 Dermacentor albipictus
TTGCGTCTGGGCTAACCAGTCTTGACGACTGACCACTTTGGGTACTGATCATTTCGGAAGGTCGCGACCTCTTCTGACGTCGCAGCAGAGTGTGACGCAGGCGCTTATACGGGACAGTGAAGAGGAAGACTGAATCAATCGAAGCTGATAAACTATTCCTTCAAGAAAGTGTCCAACTTTACGCAGACGTCGTGGTGTGCTGCTCAGCAAGTTTCAACAAATTTATCTGGCTCGAACTGCGCTTAATGATATATCGTTTCCGAAGAGTCGTGCATCAATTTGATATGATTCTCACAATCTGCACCAGAATTCTTGTCGAACACGAGTCTGGACTGTTTTCTGCAATGCTGGTACTCTGCGTGTGACTTTGTGATGTGTTGTTTATTCCGTCTTTTCTTATCTCCTTTTGTTTCCTCTTCGAGCGGGTGGACGTAGTTTCTTTTTAGGGGACAACTGCTCACCCGGTGTGTGTGATGTTTTGGGTACGTGTTGTTGAATAATAATAATATTAATTGTAAAGTAATATTTTCGTAAACCTTGTGCTGAGACGTTAACTACTAGACGAGTAAGCGAAATCCACCCTTTACTTTTTTCTTATTTTCCGAGGAATGTTTAGCGCTAGTATGCCACTGAGACGTAAAGTATTTCAATGTGTGCTACGAGCGTGTGATTGCACTTGCGTGACTTCTGATGTAGCAGTTAGGCCGTCGTATTATTGAGCCTTAGAGACCTCCAAATGCCCAGTTTAAATGTATTTGAAAAGCAGGTACGTTCCCAGCACGCAGCGTCTGAGCTTACTTGTATTGATATTATGAGAGAGAAACGTGAATTACGCCGGTTGTAGCAATATAAAATTTGGTTTACCACATCAACTTTGAGAAGGTTACCGAAAATCAGTACGTACAAAATAAAAACAAAACAATAACACGTTAATGAACTACAGACCCGTATCCATTTTGCCAATACATTCAAAACCATTGGGCAAAAATGATTGCCCGACGAATGTCTAACTTCTGAGATATATCACGAGAAGCCAACAAACAAAGAAACCAAGGAAAACATAGGGTAAAGTACTTGTAGTTACTAATTGAATTAAATGATAAATTAATGGCAATGAAATGATGGCAATGAAAGTGGATGAAAGAACCCCTTGCCGCAGGTGGAAGACGATCCGACGTCTTCGGACTACGCATGCGAGAGCGTCGCACGCGTAATGCGAAAATGTGGGATCTTTCCCCACCTGCGGCAACCTGTTTTTTCATCCACTTTCATTGCCATTAATTTATAATTTATTTAATTCGATTAGTCATCATCATCATCATCATCATTAGCCTGGTTACGCCCACTGCAGGGCAAAGGTCTCTCCCATATTTCTCCAACGACCCCGGTCATGTACTAATTGTGGCCATGCCGTCCCTGTAAACTTCTTAATCTCATCCGCCCACCTAACTTTCTGCCGCCCCCTGCTACGCTTCCCTTCCCTTGGAATCCAGTCCGTAACCCTTAATGACCATCGGTTATCTTCCCTCCTCATTACATGTCCTGCCCATGCCCATTTCTTTTTCTTGATTTCAACTAAGATGTCATTAACTCGCGTTTGTTCCCTCACCCAATCTGCTCTTTTCTTATCCCTTAACGTTACACCTATCATTCTTATTTCCATAGCTCGTTGCGTCGTCCTCAATTTGAGTAGGACCCTTTTCGTAAGCCTCCACGTATCTGCCCCGTAGGTTAGTACTGGTAAGACACAGCTATTATACACTTTTCTCTTGAGGGATAATGGCAACCTGCTTTTCATGATCTGAGAATGCCGGCCAAACGCACCCCAGCCCATTCTTATTCTTCTGATTATTTCCGTCTCATGATCCGGATCCGCAGTGACTACCTGCCCTAAGTAGATGTATTCCCTTACCATTTCCAGTGCCTCGCTACCTATCGTAAACTGCTGTTCTCTTCCGAGACTGTTAAACATTACTGTAGTTTTCAGCAGATTAATTTTCAGACCCACCCTTCTGCTTGGCCTCTCCAGGTCAGTGAGCATGCATTGCAATTGGTCTCCTGAGTTACTAAGCAAGGCAATATCATCAGCGAATCGCAAGTTAGCAAGGTATTCTCCATTAACTTTTATCCCATGTCTTTCCAATCCAGGTCTCTGAATACCTCCTGTAAACACGCTGTGAATAGCATTGGAGAGATCGTATCTCCCTGCCTGACGCCTTTCCTTATTGGGATTTTGTTGCTTTCTTTATGGAGGACTACGGTGACTGTGGAGCCGCTATAGATATCTTTCAGTATTTTTACATATGGCTCGTCTACACCCTGATTCCGTAATGCCTCCATGACTGCTGAGGTTTCGACAGAATCAAATGCTTTCTCGTAATCAATGAAAGCTATATATAAGGGTTGGTTATATTCCGCACATTTCCCTATCACCTGATTGATAGTGTGAATATGATCTATTGTTGAGTAGCCTTTACGGAATCCTGCCTGGTCCTTTGCTTGACAGAAGTCTAAGGTGTTCCTGATTCTATTTGCGATTACTTTAGTAAATACTTTGTAGGCAAAGGACAGTAAGCTGATCGGTCTATAATTTTTCAAGTTTTTGGCGTCCCCTTTCTTATGGATTAGGATTATGTTAGCGTTCTTCCATGATTCCGGTACGCTCGAGGTCATGAGGCATTGCGTATACAGGATGGCCAGTTTCTCTAGAACAATCTGTGCACCATCCTTCAACAAATCTGCTGTGACCTGATCCTCCCCAGCTGCCTTCCCCCTTTGCATATCTTCCAAGGCTTTCTTTACTTCTTCCGGCGTTACCTGTGGGATTTAGATTCCCTCTAGACTATTTTCTCTTCCATTGTCGTCGTGGGTGCCACTGGTACTGTATAAATCTCTATAGAACTCCTCAGCCACTTGAACTATCTCATCCATATTAGTAATGATATTGCCGGCTTTGTCTCTTAACGCATACATCTGATTCTTGCCAATTCCTAGTTTCTTCTTCACTGTTTCTAGGTTTCCTCCGTTCCTGAGAGCATGTTCAATTCTATCCATATTATACTTGTTTATGTCAGCTGTCTTACACTTGTTGATTAACTTCGAAAGTTCTGCCAGTTCTATTCTAGCTGTAGGGTTAGAGGCTTTCATACAGTGGCGTTTCTTGATCAGATCTTTCGTCTCCTGCGATAGTTTACTGGTATCCTGCCTAACGGAGTTACCACCGACTTCCATTGCACACTCCTTAATGATGCCCACAAGATTGTCGTTCATTGCTTCAACACTAAGGTCCTCTTCCTGAGTTAAAGCCGAATACCTGTTCTGTAGCTTGATCTGGAATTCCTCTATTTTCCCTCTTACCGCTAACTCATTGATCGGCTTCTTATGTACCAGTTTCTTCCGTTCCCTTCTCAGGTCTAGGCTAATTCGAGTTCTTACCATCCTGTGGTCACTGAAGCGCACCTTGCCGAGCACGTCCACATCTTGTATGATGCCAGGGTTCGCGCAGAGTATGAGGTCTATTTCATTTCTAGTCTCGTCGTTCGGGCTCCTCCACGTCCACTTTCCGCTATCCCGCTTGCGGAAGAAGGTATTCATTATCCTCATATTATTCTGTTCCGCAAACTCTACAAATAACTCTCCCCTGATATTCCTAGTGCCTATGCCGTATTTCCCCACTGCCTTGTCACCAGCCTGCTTCTTGCCTACCTTATCATTAAAGTCGCCCATTAGTATAGTGTAATTAGTTTTCACTCTACCCATCGCCGATTCCACGTCTTCATAGAAGCTTTCGACTTCCTGGTCATCATGACTGGATGTAAGGGCGTGCACCTGTACAATCTTCATTTTGTACCTCTTATTAAGTTTCACACCAAGACCTGCCACCCTCTCGTTAATGCTGTAGAATTCCTGTATGTTACCAGCTATATTCTTATTAATCAGCAATCCGACGCCTAGTTCTCTTCTCTCCGCTAAGCCCCGGTAGCACAGGACGTGTCCACTTTTTAGCACTGTATATGCTTCTTTCGGCCTCCTAACTTCACTGAGCCCTATTATATCCCATTTACTGCCTTCTAATTCCTCCAATAGCACTGATAGACTCGCCTCACTAGATAACGTTCTAGCGTTAAACGTTGCCAGGCTCATATTCCAATGGCGGCCTGTCCGGAGCCAGTGATTCTTAGCACCCTCTGCTGCGTCGCATGTCTGACCGCCGCCGTGGTCAGTTGCTTCACAGCTGCTGGGGACTGAGGGCCGGGGTTTGATTGTGTTGTTCATATAGGAGGTTGTGGCCAAGTACTGCACCAGGGTGGCCAATCCTGCTCTGGTGAGGGAGTGCGTTACCGGTTCTCGTCACCGGGATCAGGCCACACTTCAGGCCTGTTTATGCAATTTTATCACACGCGGATATTTTTTTTTAATCCGGTGGAAAATTGCCGGCACCGGGATTCGAACCACAGACCTCTTGCACGCGAGGCGGGTGTTCTACCTCTACGCCACCGCTGCACTCCTTAGTAAGTACAAGTAATTCCTCTGTGTTTTCCTTTGTGTCTCTGTTTGTTGGCTGCTCGTGATATATCTCAGAAGTTAGACATTCGTCTGGCAATCATTAAATGGCAAAAATGTAAAAAGGCAATCATTAAAAATTGGCAAAAAGCTAAAATTTTAGGAAAACGAAACTACCGAGTTTACAACTCTGTAACTCAACAACGAAAAATGATAATGTAATTCTGTGACTTCTATCTCATAGTAAATCTAAAGCGGCCAAAATTGATACGTTACACATGAATATAAACGAAAATAGTAATATGGAAATACAGCTTTTGCAGAACCCTTGTAACCAACGTTACAAATTCACGTAAGATGTAAAATGACATATCGAATTTGTTCGCTTTGAATGATCTAATGGATGCCGTTTACAGAACCGCAATATCTGTTGATGCAGAGCTATGAATTTGTAAATGTAGTGCTTCTATCTTTTTTTCGAGCGGTCGAATACTTGAAAATCTTTTTAACAAAATTCAAGCCCTAAATCAAAATTCCGCTTCCAACAGTCACTCGAATTTCACTTTCTCTCTGAAATACAACAAATTTCATTGAAATCGGTCAAGCGGTTATCCCAGAAAAACGTTTTTGCATTTTACATGTATTTGAATAGGCCGCCTCGGAGCTGGGCCCGAGCTAAAGATTTTAAGGTCATTCCTGTAGCGTGTAAGTTTTCTTAGTGCATCAGTATAACGATTTTTCAGGAACACATAATAAATTTTCTCCTTTCTACCTACCATACTTAGCAGTTCCGGTATTATCCATGTCTCCCGCGCACTTTTTGGTTATGGCGTCTTATTTTTTGTACAGGATGTACTTGTGATATAGGGAACACAATGCATCGATGAACAAATTATATGCTTCATTAGGTGCTGCGGAGGATACCTCGACCCACTTTGTTGACGCTCTTTCGTCCCTGCATACAAGTCTTCATGCAGAAATATGTCGAACGACAATGTCTGGCACTCATTCTTGAAGTCACGTCGGGTGCCTGTCAGCAACAAAACATGTAGGTAAGTGATCACTAATAGCTACGTTAATCGTGCCAGCCAGTACGCAGTCATGTGTCATATTTGTAATAAATGTAGGTCGATCATCGATGCACAAGTTACGGCAACGCGCGCAGGAGCAGGCATAACGGCATACATCGTGTGCGATTCGAGCTAAACGGACGTACTCTTTTCCGGCATTGCTCGAGAGCATAGGCCACCTCTAAGTACTATTGTTTACAGATTTACAAAAGAAAAAACGGATTCTCCAGAAATGTAAAGAACTCGGTGCAATTGGCGTCAAGAGGTCTGTAACAAGCCATGCGCAAATTTTGTACATTTTTCGGGAACCACTTCGTGAATTTCATTCCATATTGACAGTTCATCAACATACGCGCAGTTGCAACTAAGCTCTAATACAGACATATTCTGCCACTTCACTTGTTCTTCCTGTTGAAAAATATATATTTGTTATCATCAATATGTATGGTGTCCGTGTCATTACAGTACCACATTTAAGTCATCATTCAAAATGATAAATGAAAGTTGAAGGATTCTCAAAGAGTGCTAAATTCATTATACTCTCCCCGAGATGATTGCGTGTTCAAATGCAGTCTGTGAGAGGCGAGGAAAACTACGTAGAAAGCGGATGCACAGCCAGATGGGCTTATATTCTGATGAAGAAGACTTAACATTGCCGGACCACTGCATTCAAATACTTTCTAGATCACCCCTGTTTCTTATGGTCACAATAGGCTGACCATATTTTCGCACAATTTTCCATTATTGTACTACACATGTGTAGTGCTTTTCTTTGGCCCACCGTTTCGCTGAGAAGAGCACTTCTTCACTTGACTTAGCGAAATTTTCTCTGATAAGCACAGAATTCAACTATGGTCGAGAGCATAATTGCTCGGGGAAAGCCAACAGCCTCGGTCAAAGACTGCCGCAAGAAGCGGACACTAACTACAGGGCTTTTTCCAGATATCATGCGCAATGCCATGATTGAGTAAGCGGCTAATTCAGGTACCATAATTTGCCGTACGACCTCATTTACTCATTCCAGGAGGTCTTCCCTGTCCGCTTTTGGCAGTCCATGTATCTGGATTCTGGCGTCTACTTCGCCACTCCTGTTCATTTACGACCTAAGTCCGTTGCGTTACGTCCTCAGCCTCATAGTTCCTTTCAATCACCTCTGCTCGCTTAGTTAGGCTTTCGTATCCTTGTCAAGCTTGCCGCTAAGCACGAGGTCGCGGGATCGAATCCCGGCCACGGCAGCCGCATTTCGATGGGGGCGAAATGAGAAAACACCCGTGGATTTCATAGTTAGTCATAATTAGAAAGTGGTTTTGGCACGTAGAACCTCAAAATTTAATTTTCATGTTTGTCCTGTCGCTTTATAACACTCATAGCGAGATCAATACTATCAACTCCGTTAGCTCTTTATTTATTCTAGCCAATATATCCAGCCCTCACAATGACGCCCTGACAATGATGAGACGGAGGGATTCCTTCCGTCTAGCGGTTGTTGTGCGCGTCTGACATTTCCATGTAGCCCTAAACGGCGTCAAATTAACACCCGAGCACTTCCTCACGTGGTACCGATGCTTACACTGAATGCACGACACGTGAGCCGCCTCGGGCAACCCCTCGTGGCAAGACATGCGCTTTCGCTGTCACGAGGCATGCTCGAACGAAACCGTGCGAGCGTGTGCTTAAGACTGAAAAAAAAATAACACACGCTAAAAACTAAGACTCTCACACTGGCAGCAGCAGGGCAGCAAGAGGTTGGCACAGAGAAACAGAGCCCTTAATGTAACGGCGAAATTTCCCCAGCCTGGAAAGTGGCGAATGTGAAGAATTATAGGCACGTCCTCTCGGCCCGCCGCAGCTGCTGCCGAAGTAAGGAGCGCGCCGGCATACCACGAGTCGCGAAGTTCGCGAAGGGGGCGTTTGTCGTTGTCCAGGGGGCGGCGACTTCTATAGTTCAGATGCACTCAGGAAGTTGCAAGTGTCTGCGCGTGCGTGACTTCTCGAAATACTGTCACCGATAACCTTTTACTCGAAGGAAAACAAGCCGGGCGCAGGCTAGATGATCAAAATGCCGCGGCCAATCAACTTATCGCTCGAAGGGGACAAAACAATGAGCCCCGTGCGAGCAGGAGCTCAGAAAATGGGCAGCGCAAAAAAAAAAATAGAAGGGTAGACCCTTTCGCCACCACAACTGCTGCTAAGGTCACATATCAAAATCATGTGAAGCCAACGGACAGACAATGAAACTAAAGCACTTACAAGGTGATATACCTGTTTTAATTAAAATGTAGAAATAATAAATGAAGGACTATAGAAGTGGAAGAAAATTGGCCGCATTTGGCATATGGACCCACGTTATATATATTGATGACGAGGGTTGGTTGCAATGTTAGCAGATGTTACGGCACATTTGAGAACGTATTTCTTGAACCTCTGGGTAGGTGGACATGACTTTAGTATTTCGCAGCTTCAATTCTTCAATTGGGACATGTTCTCACAGGTGTTCAATTACAAAGTTAGTTGGTGATTTTCTTTTATTAGCTAGCATCACTATGTAATTTGTCGTGCAGGTAGAGTCTGTTCGCGTAAACAAGGTGACAAGACTTAAGTGAGATATTTATCCGCTGGATACATGTTCTGTTATAAATCGGTTGCAGTGAAAAGATCGAGGCAAGCAGTAGCTCGGCTACTCTATTTCTCCGCATTTTACGCAGAAAAAGAATACTGAAATATTATTAATCACTGAAACCCCCAAACAACGAAGAACACTGAAATGTTTATCTTCTCGTATTTTCCTCGCACACTCACTGAGTATAGGTTTTGGCTCACGTCTCAAAATTTGATTCCGCGAATCCATTGGGACGCGTGGTTACTTCACTCACTTCACTCACTCACTCAACGATTGTCAGATCCATTGTGGTGCCTGCACCGGCCGCAAGTTGAACTGACAATTCCACGAATCAGAAAGAAAGCTGGAGCGCCATTGCAAGCTTTGAAACAAGCAACTTTGGAGCACATTCACAACGTGTACAAATTCCGCCAACATGTATACACAGACGGTTCGGTAAAACTCAACAGCTCTGCTGCTGCAGTCATATTCCCGGCACAATCTGAGGAAATCAAATTAAGAACTTCATGTGTGACTCGCGGCGCTCCGTGCTGCACTTGATTTCATTAAGCAGAAGCCACCGCAACAATGGACAGTCTTTAGTGACTCCAAGGCAGCCCTTCAGTGCATACGAAGCCCAATGCGCCACGGACCCAATGAACAACTGGCCTCAGAAATTCGGCACATATATCACCAAAGCTATGACAAGGGACACAACATAATCTTTCAGTGGCTTCCAGGACATTGTAACATCAGCGGGAATGACCACGCCGACGAAGCCGCCCGTTCTGCACATGAAAGTGGTCAACGAGTCTTCATTCCGCTTTCGCGAACAGACGCTGCGGCTCAGCTGCGATTGATGTCCCGTGAGTGTACTTTGCCCCTGTGGGACTCGAATGTTTTCACAATGTGTCGGTTGCGTTCGTTGTCTCCGGACATACGGATGCACCTCCCGCCTGGATTACCCCGACGTGAACAGACTATGCTCTACCGTCTGTGGCTAGGCGTTGCCTTTACAAACGCCTATGCTTTCCTCATAGGAATGGCCAACAGCCCCACGTGCGACACATGTAACATCGACGAGACGCTCGCACACATTATCTGTGTCTGCCCGCGATACAGTGCTCAGAGACAAGTGATGTGCAGAGTGCTGGACCAGTTGGACAATCGTCCACTTTCAGAACTAAAAGCTTTAGGCCAATGCTCCGAAAGAACATCCGCGTTGAAGGCCTTACTCGCGCTAGTAAGGTTCTTGCGGTCCACGGGGCTTCACGACAGGCTCTAGAATGCGCCCCCTACCGCTCTGTAGTGTACGCGCTTTGTTCGTGCTTGTCTCCCTTTCTTTCTATCTCCCCCTTCTACTCTGTTTCTCTTTTCATCCCTCTTAACCCTTCCCCCTGCGCAGGGTAGCCAACCGGAACTACCTCTGGTTAACCTCCCTGCCTTTCTCTACATTATTTTCTCTCTCTCTTCACTCACTGATTTTTGAATCGCATACATGTAGTTTCTTGGTCTTTCTTAACTGTCCACACTGTACTTTGATTCCTTAACACATTTCTTTTTTCTGTTCGTGTCGCGGCTGATCCAGCTGTCGCGTTCGGCGTTTGTGTTTGTTTCATCGGTACACGATTTCTGCGCCGCTCTACAACAGCCCGTGCTGCTTGCTGCACGATACAACGAAACACATTCTCCGTATGTTCATCATCCCGCCTGCGTTATCTTTTGCCCCGTATAGCATAACTGAAAAAAGAGAGAAAAAAAAGCGAAATCGCGAACGAATAAAAAATCTTTCAGAAACGAAGTATACGTTCATTCAAGTTACGAGAGAGCGGCACATGTGCGCGCTCTCGCTGATCGCATTCCACGCGTTCCGCGCATTTGATCCGCGCCCCTCAAAGATAGGCTTTTTTTTCTTTTTTTTTTTGAAGGGCTGCTCGTCCGAAGCGGAGCGTGTGCTTACCGCTGTGCGACGTTATTCCAGCGTTTATCTCCACGCGCCCACCACTCGGAGTGAGCCACTTGAGCGCCAGCGTTAGGCAGGAAGAGTTTCCGAAGTGAAAAGCCAAGCCGCGTTATCTTCTATAGGAACGCTGCCTATCGCAAGGCGATACTTACGATGCTCCGCTCACTCTGTTTTCCGTTCCCTTTGATTACCCCTACTTCCTTCCTTTTTATGTGAAGCATATTACGAGAGCTCAACCCAGCTCCTCAGGCGCGGCGGTGTCGCCTTGAATACCACGTGACACCGTGACGTCACGACAGAGGAGAAGTGGCTTTGGCTCAACTCTTGCAAGATGGGCTGGGTGGGAATCGAACCAGGGTCTCCGGAGTGTGAGACGGAGACGCTACCACTGAGACACGAGTACGATGCTTCAAAGCGGTACAAAAGCGCCTCTAGTGAATGCGGTGTTGCCTTAGAAACGAGCTGTTTCTAAGGCTCAGGCGTGCGTCGCTTGCTCAGGCGCACATTTCGTTGCCGCGCCGAACGCTGCGTTGCTCGACGCTCACCGCGTCCAATGCGGGGCGTCCAAGGCGAAGCAGAGTAACGCATGAGTTGTTTCTTCGTCTAGCCGAACCAAATATAGCCAAGCAACAGCAGTTCACGAAGCTAAACAGTGGTTCAACAACTAAAATAAAGGCTAGTATGCTTCGCATCCTGGGCTTAACCTTACCTAAGCCACAGCCATTTTTTTGCTCTTCCGAGCTGCGCTACAAGCCTAATGCCATCTTCGACTGGTCGTTTCTGAGCGCTCTGGAGCGCTCTCGCGAGCGGCGTTGTCTTCGGCTGGTTGAAAGAGGGTGCCCGCCCTGCGTTCGGCTGGTTCTTCTCGATTGCTCTCCTCCACCTTCGAGCACTCTGAGGCGCTCCGAGCCCTGTCGTCGGAGCAGTCGTCGAAATTGAAACGTCATCGCAGAGCCGCGTTGCTGCTGTTGGCGACGGCCCACCGTAACCTAGGCAACCTAGGCCACTGCGACGAACGCTCGTCCCACCGGCGCGTCCACCGGTTTTACCGGCAGCGCCGGGAGCTTTCGATAAGCGAAACATCGGACGTTGGTAGTAGTCACGTGGTTTAGCATCTGCCATTGCCTCCTCCGAGAGCGAGTCGCACGTTTGGCTTGCGCGCTCGTCCTCTACCTCTGAGCTCGGGTAACGCCGGATCTGCCCGACTCTGCTTCGGGGGATGGAAGCGACCAGCCGAAGATAGCATAAAACAGTCATGACATACCAACTCGCCCAAACTGCCACGCTTTTGACCTTGCTAGTTGCTTTACGCCACATATTATAAATCTAGGAATTTTAGCCGGTTAGTTCACTGGTCACATCGACTCGGAACGAATCCTGCGGATGGCATGGGTTTCGTGGTATGCGCCGCTAAACTTGCGGTAAGAATGCACTGCTGTTTTACACATTTCATTTATGCGTCCTCAAAATAGTTTTAAGCGCCAAAGCACAAAATCAACGGCACCGCCAATGCATTTGGTCTCCTCCCTCTTCGGAAATTATTGTCTCGAGACTGGTGTCAGTCTGAGGATCAATTTCAAGCGCATATGCCTTGAGAACTGACCGATTGCGTTTCGTAAATTGCCATAATTGCCACATTGCCGTAATTGCCAAATTGCCACTTCGTAAATTACGAATTTTAGCAAATTAATTTTATTCATTGAATTACATTTCGATTTCTCGTGCAAGCAACGTCCGCATCTCCGAGCGATCCAGCTCAAAAAATAAAACGATGCTATCCACCACAGGCCATTTAAAGAAGCTCTCTATCACGAAAAAAAAAACCAAAGACGATTACGATACTCCCTGATGCGAAATTTGAGCGCAGCTCTGTACGTGTTTTCATTTCGCGATACATTGGCCGGCGCGTACAACCGGTCTCGCGCGGCACGTTGCAAGCGGAGCGAAGTGTGGCGCGACCGCCTCGCTAACGTGGAAATCGCGAGAGGCAGCGCGTGGGTGATGCGCGGGTGCGATCCACAGAAGCCATCGCCGACACGCCCAGACGACGCGCGGTAATCAGGCGCCACCTCGTAGCCATCGCCGCAAAGTCCCCCCGTGCGCAGCACTACGCTTTCCTTCTCACGCTTTCGCCATCACCTCCTCCGCTTTCCGCCTCGTAGTCCCGCTGCACCCTCCTCTCCGCTTTCCTCCTCGCGGCTCTTCTCTCTCGCCACTTTTTTTTTTCATCTCCCGCTGCGCTCCGCGTTCGCTCTCGTCTTGCGCTCTGCTCGTTCGCTCGGTTATGCCGGGAGCGCCGACGTTCGAATCGGGAACGGGCGTCAAGAGCTGGCGCTCTAAAAGGAAAACACGCTCGTTATAACGCCGTCCCCCAAGACTCAGCGGTCCACTCGGTAGTTTCCGCCGCGTTCAGACACAGCCGGGTGGTGGCGTGGGCAGAAATATTTTGAGGGGTTCGGGAAGGGGGAGGAAGGCGAGAGGAGAGCTGGAAAGACCGCACACCAAAACAGAAATCTCGATGAGCGGAGGGGTTGCGCACATGCCTACTTCCTTACCCCCTGTAACAGCAGCCGAGGCTACTGCTGGACGCAAGAAAATTACTGACACGGAGTTTCGTATACTATATCGTTGCTGAATAATGCCGGAGTAACACTGCGTCAACGCGAGACAGGCCGTAGTGGGGGGCTCCGGGTGAATCCCCCCCCCCTGCATAGTTCTTTAACGTGCAGTTAAATCCGAGTAGATGAGCATTCTTTCATTTATCGCTCGTGTACAGCACACACTGACGCTGTCACTCATGTGCATGACAGACCCCCCCCCCCCTGCATAGTTCTTTAACGTACAGTTAAATCCGAGTGCATGAGCATTCTTTCATTTATCGCTCGTGTACACCCTCGCCCACAATGACACTGTCACTCATGTGCGTGACAGCCTGACGTGCACAATCTCGTTTGCTAATAAACGTTGCGCGGATTTGTGCTATGTAGAACGCGGATTCATATCTTTCTGCGTGCTTTCCCAGGGTCAGCACGGGGACTCATCCCATCGTCCATTACGCTCACATGAAAGCACCATTTAATTAACATTGTAGCGATTTATATTTCAATTTCAATTGAAATTTTCAATTTATTTTCCGTAAGTATGGAGGAATGCCCGAACAAAAAGCAGGAAGTTTTCCACTTGAAGAAGAGATTCGGGCCCCCTGTACAAAGCACACAGCAAGTATGAGCAAATTTCAAGGTCAAACAGAATTGACTGTCAAAGCAAATGCAAAAAAAGTTACGTTCACGTACGACCAATTATTTGAGACAAACGGCCTAAATGGACACGGAATAATGAGCAAATCGGTGCGAACCCGTGCATACCCGGTGTACGTAACTTGTGCCGTAATTTTAAAAACATGCAAGTGCTACGTAGCTGGACAGAACCAATATAACGTTGCTTGCTGTCGCTTGGAGCAAATAAGTCAGACAACTACTTGTATTTCGCCTAATCGCATAATTAGTTAATATTAATGAATGAATTTCTCAAAAGATATATTCAGAGAAAAGGTCTCAATGAAAAAATTGGAGACCATCCTGAAATCCTCCCGATCCTGCTTTCTGTTGCACAATGGGTGTTACATAATTTTTTGCCAAGCCGGAAAGAAAGCCCGCAGAATACGTTACAGTGCCTACAATGGTCTAAAATGTTCTGAATGACTCCGCCCCCCTCCCCGGCCTCCACTTCTCTAGAAAAAAAAACAATCATCCACCAGCACCACATATCCCTCCTATATAAAAACTTCATACTGCAATTTCAACATAATTGAACATGTCGGAACGACGGAAGTAAGTCTCAGAAAATTTCAAGTTGCGAGCTTGTATACGATAAAATTAACGAAGGAAAAGTGAAAAGAGAAGCCTATCGCACGGGTTCGTGCACTTTTCGCAGACAGAAATAAATAACAGAGCCTTCGTCGCACTTCCTTATTCATGCACTTCCTGTTTTGGTCGCGGAAGCCTTGGTGACCGTAAACGTTGTGACCGGTACATGGTTGCGCTAGTCACGAGGACGATATTTTTTGGCACGTCGTTTTGCCACCGGAGAAGTATCGCGATCAGTTTGTGCAACTGAAAGGAGTCTCAGAGCAAAGCGTCATCAGTACTGCATTTAGCTGCCACCCCTGTGGCCAATACGAATGCAAAACACAACACGGTGCCCATTTTCGTTCGTCAAGCAATTTAGTCCTTCTCTTGACGGCATTTTACTCATTTTGGTCTCCAGGCAACGCGTATATCGGCTACGTTTGAGCGTCCGGAAACAGCTGGCTACGCTATATTCAAATGCTGTCTACGACATCAGAGAAAAAAAAAAGCCTCTGTATGCTGCAGAAGCTCCATACGCCGTAATCTTAAGTGATCCTGTAGGACCACAATACACGGGGACCTACGTCATGACATGTAACTAGTTGATATCCTAGTGAGGCATGCGGGCTTTTCAACAGGAATGTTGCGCACTTGCATGAGAGAGAGAGAGAGTGAACATTAAGAAGCACCAGCAGTTTAGTCGGCTGGGCCTAGGCCTCCCACGATGGGACGTCGAGGTCTTGCCTCTTCGCCGCTTCGTAGTCCTGCTGGGTCGCCCAGAGTTGGTCGTCGAGGTGGGAGCTGCGCAGGGCGGCGTGCCATCTCGACGAGAGGGTCACGGGATTAAGGTCTTGGTATTGGTGTTTGCACTCCCATAGCATGTGGGGGAGTGTTGCCGATTCAGTTTTACAGACCTTGCACGTCTGGCTCGGGTAGATGTCGGGGTATACAGTGTGATAGCGTGTGAGGGAGGGGTATGTATTCGTCTGTAACAGGCGAAGTGTGGTTGCCTGTGCCCTGTTTAACTTGCGGTGAGGGGTGGGGAAGGTTCTTCTTGCGAGGTAAAATGACTTTACAAGGGCGTTGGATCTTGTAAGGCGGTCGCGTCCTGCGGGTGCACCTGCACCGTCTCCGGCACGGTTGAGTAGTTCTCGTGCTACGGAGTGTGTAACCTCGTTGAGGTTGGTGAGGTGCGGGTGGACAACGCCGGTGTGTGCTGGGATCCAAACGAGGGTGATTTGATTTTCAGACGAAAGCGGGGCTTGTCGTAAGGTACGGAGTGATTGATGAGAAATACGACCTTTGATGTAGTTGTTGACTGCTGCGCGAGAATCGCTCAGTATGGTGTGACAGGCTGGGTCAAGAGTGGCCAGGGCGATGGCCACTTCCTCGGCAGTCTCGGCATTTTTGGTAATGATGCTGGCAGCATGTCGGAGCAAGCCGCCTACTGTGGTGACCGCCGCAAAGCGCCGTCCATCTTGGTACTCAGCTGCATCGACGAAGGTGACGCCCGCGGTGTTGGCGTAAGCTTTGATGAGGGAAGTAGCTCGTGCCTTCCTGCGTTCTTTGTTGTAGTCTGGGTGCATGTTTCTCGGAATAGGGTCGGCGTGTATCCATTGCTGAATGTCGCGTGGTATTGGGTGTTTGTCTCCATGTTGACGGTGGCAGGTGATATTAAGCTTGTTTAGAATGCTGCGGCCCGTTTTCGTGAGAGTAAGCCGCTCTAGTTGAAATCGACGTTGGGCCTCGATTAACTCGTCTAGCGTGTTGTGGATACCTAATTGTAGTAAAAGTTCCGTGCTGTTGTGGTTGGGTAGTTCTAAGGCCTGCTTATAGGCTCCTCTAATGATGATGTCCAGTTTAGTCTTCTCAGCTTTGTACCAGTTGAGAAAGGGCGCAACATAAGTAATGTGACGGACGCGAAAAGATTGAACAAGGCGGATGAGGCTGTCTGCCTCCATATCCCCTCGCCGGTTGGTCACTCGTTTCAGCAGTCTGGATGTATTGGCGGTCTGTCGAAGGATCTTTGAGATAGCCGTAGAGTTAGCTCCGTTGGCTTCTATGGTCATACCAAGAACGCGGATGCAAGGGACCACGGGTATAGGTCTGCCATCCCTCAGGTTGACCTCTATTTCCTCGTATTGGCGTTTAGTGCAGGAACGCGCCATATTCTGCGCGCTCGCGATAGGACCGATTTGGGACGGCCGTGCTCGTTCAATTTTTATCCCAAGCCGCTGATTCCCGCCCATCTTCGCAGGCTGTGTAACGCAAGGGCCGGCAATCCTTAAGCGGGTAGTTGTCAACGAAGAAGCAGAATGCAATTACAAAAAAAAAGTCCGGGCGAAATGCACGAGATCAAAATGCCACAGATACACCTGCGTTTCTATTCCAGATGCTTAAAACCTGATTTAACGTTTACTGCTGCTACGTTCCTGCTCAGATTTCGCACAGAGATTGCAATTTTTCGCTCCGCATTGTTCGATAAAACGGTCGACTTCAGTCGCTGACCAACTGTAAAATCAAATCCACGTCTACGCAGCAGCTGGTGTCTGCTAAAGGGCAAGGCGCCGGTAGCGTATTATTTTTTTGTCTATGCAAACCAGGCAGGTTAAGATACGAACTGGTTTATCAAACGCTACTGGGCCAAACAATGTTATTTCGATGCAGAATTTGAGAGATAACAAAGCAGCGGGAAGCTCAAAAAAATCTAATCTCGGAGTTGCTGTAAGAAAACGAGGATAACTCCGTCTGGCTCACCTTGCCTGGAACAGGAGACACCGTTTCTATGCCACCTCTTTCAGAGCACACTTTTTGCCGGCGAAACCTGAAACGAACTAAAAGAAACACAAAAGAAATGAAACCTGCTCCGTACCACTACACGGAATCCCGCTGTGCACACTAAAGAACGTCGCAGGCGTACAGTTACGTGACCGGCCGTATCTTACCCAAACACTCGGAGGCCTCTGCCTCTCGTCTCTCTATGCGGGTGGGTTGCGCGTGTCTGCGGACACTTGATTGCTGCTCAATGTATCTTTCTTTTTTTTCTATTTTCCATTTTCCATTTTATCTGCACGCACCCCATTCCGCTACTTTCTATGCTTCAGCCCAGACGTTGCCCGCTCGCCGTCAGCACCAAGGACGCTCGCTCGCACGAAGCGAACGCCTAGCGCGGCTAATTATGGCCCCCCGACGTGTCGCGCTCTGTAGTTCCGTGCAGCGACGCCGAAGCGCTGTAGGGCGTGCGACCCATGCTTTAGCTCGGGTGCTCCTGTGTAAATACATGTAAAAGGAGAATTCGGTTTCTCGGCAACCACTGCACCAAATTTCACGAGGTTTGTTGCGTTTAAAAGAAAAAAACTCATGATCTAGTGGCTGCTTGTTTCAAGCTCTTTATTTAGGTCGCCAATTTTTGTATGAGAAATTGGCAAAAACCGGAAATTTTCTCACTACGAAGCTATCAAGTTTACAACTCCGTAACAGTGCAAGAAAAAATTATAACAAAATTCTGTGTATTGCATCAAACAGTACATCTAAAGCGGGCAAGATATGTTACACATGAACGTTAAAAAAATTTAATAACATGGAAATACAGCTGCTGCAGAACCCTTGTATTCAACCTAACAAGTTCATGTAAGATGTAAAATGACATATAGAAGTTGTTCGCTTGCAATGATCTAATGGACGCCTTTCACATAACCGCGATTTCTGTTCTTGATGCAGAGCTATGAATTTGTAAACTTCGTGCTTCTATTTGTTTGAAACTTCCGAATTTTTGAAAATTCTTGTAACATTCCGGCCCTAAATCGAAATTCCGCTTCCGACAGTCGCTACGCTTACTTTTCTCAGTCACTTACTTTTCTCTCTCAAATGCAACAAATTTCATGAAAATCGGTCCAGGGGTTATCTCAGAAAAACTTTTTTTGCGTTTTACATGTATCTGAATAGGCCGCGTCGGAGTTGGGCCCGCGCGCGAGCTATAGCTTCCTCTTAACAATGAATTTGTTAAGAGGAAACTATCAAATTCACTTATCGAAAGAGCGACACTTAGAAATTATTCTCTATCGTGGCTTCCTTGTGCGATGCCCATGACGGCCCTGTTTCTTCTCGTTGTTTTGATCCTTGACAGCAGCTATATATTCCTATGTCAAGAAATAAAACGCTTAGTTTTTAGTGCGCCTACGTGGTTGTCTCGTGTCTCCTTCCTTCGTCTGTTGTTTTATTTGGCACCTTCTTTGTAATCATGTATAACCAACTCGCCCACCAGAACGTGCTCAGTGACACTTTCAGAGATGGATGCGTTTTCTGTTGTGATCTCTATGGACACACATCAGTTTTTGCTTCTGCTTTTTGTGTAAATTCGACTTATTGCTTGTCGACCAGCATTTACTCGTCATGTTCCATAAACTTTCATCTGTTAGTACGCCTCATGATCGTCTTGGTCTCTAGCAGAAAGGTGTTCATTGTTTTTTCAGTGAAGCTGTATATGCGCCTAGGCAAAACACTCACGGTCCGATCCCGAAAACCCCAGTGTAGGGGTATGATCCATTGTTTAGGGGGGTGTGAGCCATTGCATTCGTCTTGCACGATGGACGGATAAATTTTTTGTTGGGTAGACAACAAAAAATTTATCCGTCCATCGTGCAAGACGAATGCAATGGCTCACACCCCCCTAAACAATGGATCATACCCCTACACTGGGGTTTTCGGGATCGGACCGTGAGTGTTTTGCCTAGGCGCATATACAGCTTCACTGAAAAAACAATGAACACCTTTCTGCTAGAGACCAAGACGATCATGAGGCGTACTAACAGATGAAAGTTTATGGAACATGACGAGTAAATGCTGGTCGACAAGCAATAAGTCGAATTTACACAAAAAGCAGAAGCAAAAACTGATGTGTGTCCATAGAGATCACAACAGAAAACGCATCCATCTCTGAAAGTGTCACTGAGCACGTTCTGGTGGGCGAGTTGGTTATACATGATTACAAAGAAGGTGCCAAATAAAACAACAGACGAAGGAAGGAGACACGGGTCCCTTCGCGGGTCCCCGATAGGGGCGTCCGCTGAAGCTCCTCAGGATCAAATAAAGTTCGTTGTCTGTCTGTCTGTCTGGGTAGACATAGAAATGCTTAAGCATTTAAAGCATATACATTAATCTACGTATTATTGCAGGGAAGGGACACGGAGGGGGGCGAGGTTAAGACAAGATCATGTTGTCATAATTATCTTGCAGCAAAGGTGTGGCGCATATATTGGCTACACCGATAGTGATGTCGTTTCTCTCTCACAGCAGGCTCTCTCCGACTTCCCAATAGGTTAAAAAATGTGTCCCTGTATTTAATTAAATGAAATGTGCAGCCTCGATGTGTCACTTGGTAACTACAGTGCAAAACCAAGTCATAAATACTATGATTAAAACATTAGAAAACGCAAATGCATAACATAATTGAGAAAGACTTTGATGGACTCGCTGGATTAACACAATGAACCGCTCATTGCGCTTTTCGTGATGGTGATCTTGCAAAGTGTGATGTATGGCATTCCAAATAAACAAAGTGATAAACCCAAGCCAAACGTGTGTGTAACCTCATTAAGAAAAACAGACATAACCAATTGTATAGAAAGACTTGAACAAACTGTCGGAATTTACCCAGTGATAAACAACGGAGCCGCACATTTCAGCTTCGCTGGTTTACCACCTTTACAGGGTGCATGGGCAGTAATTTTTTTCTGTTATTGTTTGCTAAGTATTGTATAATGTTGTGCTAGTAAAACATGTTGGGCTAGTTGGTGCATTGTATTGGTAGTGCTTTTTTTGCTGGTTTTGTTTAATGTTGTGCCCTTCTTCCTTTTGTAACTACTTGTTTATTCCCCCTCGTATAATACTCCAACCTTTGAGCTTGCGAGGTATATAAATAAAAAGTACATAAGCACATGTCATTCATTCACGTGCGTACACCTCGCACCATTCCTTGTTCAACGAACGTCACTGTGTTGATGTCTCACAGTGTGCATCTACATTACGTGCCGTTTACATTTCAGTATACTTTGTGAACAGCGTAAAGATTACATGGCATTGAGGTTGTGGCCTATGCCGTACATAGGCAAACCTTGCAAAAGATGACATGTTGGATTGTTGAAAATAAGACAAATTGTATATATCGCAGTTACTTCAACAGCATTTCATTGACCCCTTGACAAAAACTTCACTTCGCATAGATTCCAACACGTACACTGAATCTGCAGTTTTTTTTTTCCTTTGCTTACTAATGTGGTCGTTACTGCATGGCCACATTGTATATTTGAAAACCAAGTTCAATCAATTCGTTTGTTGCAATATAAACATATGCTTAGATCACTGCGATTGCAACGCTAGAACTTGATACAAACATGCAAACTATAGGATGCAGACAAATGCTAAGGACAAGCTCCAGAATGTTTCCATTCTGATACTTAATTATGAAAGTGAACAGTTTCATTCCATGGCTGTCAATGGGAGGGAGAAAGAAAACTTCATTGTGTTCGTCGAACAAATACACATTAATAAGTTTAGAGATGTAGTCATTGCTTAACACTTTCGAAATGAATAATTATAGCTTGCTATCAACATTGAAGCAGCCTTTCGGCAGCAAGAAAAGGAATCAGTTTTTTCAGCTCTGAACATTGAATTGCAGGAAATGCAAGCAGGTATAAAATTCTGCCAATATAATCAGTTTAGGAATACCAAATTGGAATAAACATTGAGACTTGCATTTGTACTTTCTCTGGCTGAACAATCTAGTTTGAAATGGCTCCCATAAGCATGTTGTAACAATGTTGATCTAATACAGGTTAAACTCATGACTAGCTTAAGAAATATGGATGATTGCTATAAATTACAGTGAAGAAACTATAATATCTAATACCATCATTAATACATTATTAATATTTATTTATTTCCACAGAACAGGCTATCCGTGAGCGGCGTGCAAGGCTGAACAGAAAGATGAGAAACCCTACGGCAAGTGCGCCTGCCGTGCGCCTACGAGCCTGCATTATGGATAGCACGTATTGATAAGGTCTTCTTGTTAGAAGTTCCGTGTATTCTACCAGCGCGAGACACAGGACAACAAAGTGGACGAGAAGCGTGTTTTCTAGAATGCAGGTTTCTGAATGAAACGTACATGTTTCTACAAAAGTGACGGTAACTGCTCAAAACATTTGATGCGTCTGCTTTTGCGCTTTTAGAAATATTTACAGAGGACGCCCATATATATATATATATATTCAAAGCACACGCATGGCGATAGACGAACCAGGCTAGGGCGAAGGTTGAATTTCACAACACAATTTCCATTCCACGTCCAGTAATCACACAGATCATTTGCGGCTTCGTTCAGGAGCACGCGCGGGCTTTCGGGTTGGTGCTTGTTGTTGCGCTTGGCGCAAGAATATGGCTAGGAGCAAGCACCACATATGGGCAATCACGAGCAATATACACACTTAACTTATACAGTAGCTAACGCCGATCACGGGTAGCGCCAGGATCTTGGGCTGTCACAGAGACTTCGTGGCAGCCGAATTCCGAATACTGCATATGTGGTGTGGGTAGCTATATGAACTTGTCGACAGGTCATCTTGTAGATTGTCGAAGCGCAGGCAGAACTAAACGGTCATAGAAGGCAGATGAGACCGCACACAGCGCTGAACCATGCCTGATAAACCAGCTGCGATCAGCTGTTTACGTGCGCCATGCCGCACTGAACTTCAGAAACCGCCGTTGCGCACTCCAAAACAAATCTTCACTTCAACACGTTTTAGAATCATAAAACACGCATATTTCTTGCTCCTAACAAATAAAAGTCAACAGCATTATAATGTAACCATCTTATTCATTGCAATAAAAGAATTATGCAGCGTGTGCCACGAAATCTGGCAGTAAGCAACCTTGGGCGTCGCACCAATCGCATTGTCCAAATCGAAATCATGTGAAATGGCCCCTCTAAAAATCGCATTGCGACGCGTACGACTGCACCGATTTTCGTCGTTCCAGTCGCAGCATGTGAAACAGCCGTAGACAGACAGCGAGAGAACAGGGTCAGCAGCAGTCGGTGGCAGAAATATCCGAAGGGTCGACGGGATGACGTGACGGACAGTCGCCATCTTGGTATGAACGATCGGACTTGTATAGCCATGGTGCACGGGTATTTCTGAAGTCGCAGCGGCCAGCGACCGAGGTGTCCTTTAGGGGTCCAGAAGGGAGAAAACCAGCACAGTTCGTGGTAGTCTGTACAGTTTTCAGTTCAGTTTTATTCCTTAAAGGCCCCCATTTCAGGGGGTGTTACATAAGGGGTGGGATTACATTTGTAGTGAGAAAAACAAACAAACAGCGATGGTGATTTAACATTGAAGGTGATCTGTCACGCGTTCTTGAAAAGCAGGTGTTGAAGCGATGGCGACGATGTCATGGGGTAGGCCGTTCCAGTCCGTGGCTGCTCGAAGAAATAATGAAGCTGAAAACGTAGTAGTACGTGATAGTAGGCGGGCAACTTGAAGGGGATGACTGGTGCGGTGAGATATGCGTGATGCGGCGGCGATATACGGTTCTTGATTGAGAGGAGAATAAAAGAATTTGTGATAAAGGGTGAGGCTAGCAATGCGACGACGAAAAGAGAGGGGTGGCAGTCCGGATGTAGCTTTCAAGGATGAAACACTGACGTCATATGAGTATGAGGAATGAATGAAGTGACTAAATTCCCAACCGTACAAGTAAGGGCGACCTTTCGCGACTGCCCAGACAAGCGCAAGGCACTCCCGCTCGGTTATGGAATAATTCCGCTCGGCTGCAGAAGCCTAACTAATTCCGTATGTAATCACGCGGCCATGCCCTCGCTGACGCTGAGACAAAATTGCGGCGATTCCATGTTCACTGGCGTCACTGCGGACTTCACTAGGAGCTGACGGGTCGAAGCGCGCCTAAATAGATGGAAATATCAACAGAGAGATAAGTTTCGAGCAGGTGGATGCTTGTTCGGGGCCCGAGAAAAATGAAGCATCGGCTTTCAGAAGTGCAGTAAGATTTGTCGGGCGTCTGCTGCAAAACTGTGCACGAAGCGACGGAAGCACGAACACAGGCCCACAAAGATCCGTTGGTCATTGGCGCTCGTCGGCACGGGAAAATTTTGCACAGCCCGAACTTTGCCTTGGTCTGGTCGCACACCGGAGGAGTCAACAAGATGGCCAAAGATAGCGATTTGGGGGTGACAGAAGTGAAACTTAGACGAATTAAGCGGGAGGTCGGCATTTCGAAATACAGAATTAACTAATGAAAGACGCTGGAGGTATGCCGCAAACGTAAGAGCCAAAACGATGACGTCATTCTAGCAACAACGACAGATGAACCGCCTGAGTCCATGCAGAAGTGCGTCCATCATAAATGCGTTCGAACGTCGCTAGGGCATTACGCATGCTGAAACGCATCACCTTGAACTGGTATAGGCCGTGCAATGTCAGAAAGGCCCTCTTCTCGTGGCTCATGTGGTCTACAGCAATCTGCCAGCAGCCGTAAGGAAGGTCAAATCGAGGCAAGAAAAATAGTTCGCACCTTGAAGGCAGTAGAGTGTGTCATCGATACGTGGGAGAGCTCTGGTAAACATTTTTTTTAGTTATCTTGTTCACGCAGTACACAGAGAAACGCCAGGTATTGGGGGTGAGGACTTACAGAGTCGCCATCTGTCGGTAGCGCCTCGCTTGCGTAGAATAACTTTGGCTTCCGGCGCTCAATAAAAACACCACGCGGACGCCCTCCAGGACATTTCTGTAAGTGCTCTAGAAACAATGGAAATTTTTTACTGCCAAAATAATAATCTTAGGCAAACAGATAACACAGAATGGTTTACAGACGCTATCTCTCTACCGAATACGTACAGTGAACGCCCACTAACTGCGCGCTGTCGTCGCAATGGAGCTCCGCGAACCGGCTTCTTGTGTGAAAGACCCGCAACCGCTAAAAATGAACTATAAGTTCTTATAGCGGGCTGTCTGTATAACCAAATTGGGCATAAAGGATTAAGCCTCAATGCAGTGATCGCAAGGGCTCGTAGCGACCGTCTGCGCGTCTACATCCATGTCGGCTCACGATGTTTCGCTTCGTGCCGTGAGCTTTATACCGCAGTATATGAGCATTTGACAGTACGCAAGAAACTGTCGTTGCGTGAACTATCAGAGCTGTTCGAAAATGATTTCGTTGTAACTATAGGGCTTTCGACAAATATGGTGACTTGTGATGTTCCGTCGCGACGATTCAATCTTTTTTTTTTCTCAATTATTGGACGTTTCAATATAGTTATTTCTCAAGTTGTGTCGCAGTGTATGTTTATCGGTCTTCCCAGCGAGCAATATCCCGGTGCTTCTTTTTCTTAATACAATACGCATTCATTGTTTGGTGCTAACACAAAGATGAGCATATACCATGCCTTTTATTTAATGTGCCTCTTACCGTTCCCTTTCCATTCCAGGGAACTTGGCAGCGTTTGGCATCAACAAGTTCATAGACCAAAGCTTCATGACATAACCGGGCAGCGCGCGTGAGTGAAAGTCTCGGTGCGCGCTTTTTGCCACTCACCGCGAACATCGCAGCCCCGAGGTCGTAACAGAAATCTTCCTCGCGGAAGTACTTGCAGCACATCCGAGTTGTAGCAGATGGCTGCTTGCCGGTTCTAAGTTTCGTAATCGAAGCTTCGTGGAGCTTCTCGTCCTGCAGGTTCGTGTGAAGGCTGACGCCGGGCTTCGTTCCGTACGTCCGGCACTGCGGCACTGAGCAGTTTTATGCCTTGAAAGACAGCCACTACCTATCACAGTGCTTTCAAGCGTTGTTAAGCAGACACACGAAGCGCGAAAACCTCCCCATTTAATCAGAACCGCAGCGCAGGTGGGATTTTAAACTTTCATTTTCAGCTCGCTTTGGCGCTGACGAAACAGCCGACGCAGCCGCAGTGCACACGTGATCCCCATGCTACATCACGCCGAGTGCAGCGCCAGCTTTTCCAGTGGTGGAACTCACCCCCAATGGTCCTTCCTTTAATCTAGGACTGCAGGGGACGGCAACGAGCGGGAGGATGGCGCGATGATTCCCGGAGAAAATACCTTTTCGACTTCCGTTTCAATCACTTGTCGCTCATCCAACGGCACGCAGTATGATCCCTGGTGAATCGGATGAGCGTCGCCAGTGTCAATTATTTGTTTTGCAATGGCGGTCTGGCCTAAAAAGTAACCATTTAAGTCAGAAATGTCGCTGAACGAGGCGAGCAAGCGATGTAACTGGTCGGCGTGCTGAGGCGGAAGATCAGAAGAAATCATGTTTGGGAACTCGGGTAAGGCAGCTGGTGAAGAAAGCGAAGGGTCCCTGTGAGACGACGTTGTCTCAGTAGTCAAGGCCGATAGATTATAGTCCTGGCAGGATTCCAGCGTGCCTAAGGCTATGTCTTGCGGTAGAACGTGGCTGTATGGTCCGAACTTTAGAAGTGAAAGGCACATAGAATTGTTGGCAACATTGACGACAGTGTAAGGAAGCGCAACGTGATGGTGCAAAGGGACGTCCGAAAGAGGAAAGACGATCTAGTCACCGTCAGACACGGGTAAGGTGAGTGAAAGAAGGACGCGCATGCCCTGACTTTGGGGACAAGTGGAATATGCTCTGCTCAACACAGCCTGCTGGAAACTTCAGGAAGGGCAGAAGTGCAGGGAAACTCGAGCTGAACAAGTCCCACGGATCAGTCAATCAACGCTGAATGCACTGATGGAAAATCGAGACAAAAAATGATGTTGTGGGGCCATTCTTGCAGAATAGCGAAAACAACAGAAATCTGGCAGCTTGCGACACTGACACGAGCAGCGCACATTCACATGACGACCGGTGTTTGCCCGTCGGCGACTCGCACAACACAGGACGCAGCAGGGGTGAGCGCTTTATCGAGGCGTCTACGAAGTAGGTCACTCGTGACAGAGATGTGCGCACCGGTATCAATCAAAGCCGTTACAGAGGCACGGCCCATACGAACCTCAAGTACATTTCTATCCGCAGGCAGGACCAATACAGAAATTTCAGTCCAGATCGTTGTAGCAGTGTCATCCTTCCGGGTTGCACCCGTCAGTTTTAATTGCATTCTTCTGGTCTCTAGCGCACTCTCTGTAGGAGCACGAAGTCGCAGACACTTGAAACGCCTTAGGCTAATAATTAGGCAAAGTGCTTCTGAATGTCGCCAGGTGAATAATTTCAAGCTGCGTCGCAATGGGTAATCGTTCTAGGTGTTGTTTACAGCTTCGCCGTCCAACCACCTTCATAGCATATAGATTGGAGACCAATTTCTCCTTGCATTGCTCCCAACTTTTTAGCTCCTCTTCATGGGTCTTAAACAAGACCCTTGTGGTACCTTTCAAGTGGAAGATCATGTTGGCCCGGAGCCAATCTTCGACGTCAAGGTCGTCGGTACCCGTAAACGTGCCATGATCGCAGGACTTAACCAAGATGACGGTTGGAATGGTGGCCCCCATCACGGCCGCCATTGCTCAAGCCTCTTTCTCAGTCGGCATGTTGGCAGCGGCGAGGCTACGTACGCTCTGGAGTGGACGAAGATAACAAGTTATCTTTTCGTCCGCGTTCATTCGCGCTTTTTTTCCATTGTTTTCTGCATTTTAATTTTGTCCGCAGATAATTAATTAGCCCTGTCCTTCCTTGGCTTCACTGCTTGTCGGCTTTATATGGCCGTGATTAACAAAAAATCGAGCACCTAGGTTTCCCGTCTTCTCGGTCATTCATAGCGAGAGTCTCGAATTGCGCAGCCTTGCTGCTATTAAGTGGCACACGAAGTTTTATAGTCACGTGCCTGCTCTCTTATGTTCACGTGAGGTGCACCCCGACGCACAAACAGAACTGTCATTTGTTTTTACCCCAAGACACACTGACCAGGTAACTTTACACTTTTTAGCCTCATTCGATCAGCGAAGAATATCCGTATTTAGCTTCTGAAAGCATGACAGACGTTACTGCTTATATATTGTGAAATCTAGGTATACTGCAACACGCGTAGCAGTATGGAGTTGCATATGAAGGTCGAAAACAGTTAAGTATCGCACCTGTAACAGTAAATAAACGTTGCGAACAAGTGCTTGCACCTTTCGGAGAGGCCCGCTACACACAAACATTTTCTTTTTTTTTAACCCCCGACTCGCTTGAAAGGATCCTTGTCTTTCAAAAAAAAAAATCTGATTCGGGTCGCTGGGCAGACCGGATCTTTACATGCACAGTGCCACTATTTGCGCGATTTCGTCGCTGAAGTCCTTCAGACCGATCTAAATAAGGTGATCAGCAGCAAGGACCCTTTCGGCTTCGACCAAACACCTAGTTACTAAACAAAACAGCCATCGTGAACCTGGACATCGCAGTTAACCTTCTTCGTTTTGACAGTGTTACCAGCACAATTAACGGATTCTGGAGTTGCCAATAGTTCTCGCAACAAGCAAAAAAATAAAGAACTTAATATTATATCAGGTGTACAGCAACTGAAGACAGCCGAAATATCAAACGCGTGTATTCCAACTTGGGAACGACAACAAGGAAGGTGGCAATGACCATAGGCGTATCCAACAGGGAGGTAAGGAGGGCACTTGCCAGCCTCCCCTCCCCCCTCCCCCCCCGGTCAGAAGTGGGGTGGACCAAGTATGTCATCCCCCCCCCCCTAATTTTAAAGCGGGCGGCACTTTCAGCTGCACGCTGGAAAGTCCTACAAAACTACACCTGAAGCTAAATGTGGTTTCTTAATAGAGTGGCCACATAAATAATGTTTTTCTTTACTGCGCATCGTTTGCTTGGAGAGCGAAGATTGTCTTTCGTATCTGGATGGATGGATGGAAGGTAGGAGCGTCCCCTTTGAAACGGGGTGATGGCAGTTGCCACCATGCTCAGCTTTTTTTTAATTTTTTTGCCTTTTATTTTTATTTGCCTGTGCTGTGTGTCATTAAAATTCTCGATTTTCTTTAAATACGTCTTCCTACCCTTTTAATTTTATGTCACCTCTCTGCTTTTGAGCCACCAATCCTCCAATCGCCTTTTGCTAATTTCCACCGCATATTTATTTACATGACTATTATTATCTCTGAACCCTAGGGCCTCAGGAAGCGTGACTGTGGCCACATCGACATCAGGATTGATACCACCACATTTTAGTATGAGGTTATTTGTTTCTACAGATTTACCACACACAGTACATGTGTCTTCTTCGTTAAATTTCTTTTTATAGCTCCGCGTTCTAAGACATCCTGACCTAGCTTCAAAGAGAAGGGCACTGCCTCTTGAGTTATCATAAAACACCTTCCTGATCTGCTGTTTCCAGTGTCAATGTAGTTCAGCACTATGCTTCTTTTCCATTGAATTTATCCAATTTTTGCCTTCCGCGTTTTTTAACCTGTCGTTTACTGCTCTGTCTTTCTTCGTCCTCGTGTCTGGCGTACTTACTGGTTAGCTTCCTAGTTCTTTTCCGCCATTGTGAGTCAACGCTCTCTCTGTATAGGTATTTAAATACTTTAGCTGCCCGTCTGTTATCGTCCAATTTCCTCAGGCGTTTTTTCGTATAGAATTTTACCCTGAGCTTCCTGTGCTTCGAGCGATGCCCAGCCCATATCCCCCCTGTACTGCTTCGTTTGTGGTTTTCCCGAGGGCACCTAGTGCTAATCTTCCCACAATTCTCTGATTTACTTCTACTCTCGACTGAACCTCTGCCATTAAACACAGGACCGCAATCCCGAAAGTAAGCCCCGGCACTATTACTCCCTTCCAAATACCTCTCAGTACCTCATACCTGTTGTACACCCACAATGCCCTATACTTCATTATCCCGGCACCTCTTCGTCCTTTTGCTACTGTTCGTGCTTTTCCGTGTACATATGCCCTTTGTTTATCCATACCCCGAGATATTTGTATTCGGCCACTCGGGGTATTTCATGGCCTTGCATTGTAAGCTCCTGATCAGTTGTGTCGTTGAAAAACATCCCACCGGACTTAGCTGCGCTAAAACTGAAACCTAAACTGTCTCCTTCGTCTCCACAGCAATTAACCAGAGTTTGCAAATCTTCCTGGCTCTCTGCTAACAGTACAATATCGTCCGCATACATTAAACCCGGTAGTCTTTGCTCAACAACCTTTCCGCCTAATCTGTGCGACAGGGTATACCCTAGATTGCTTCGTTGTAACCTTCTTTCCATACTTGTCATATAAAGCATGAACAGCAGCGGTGATAGAGGACAACATTGCCTTAAACCTTAATCAACTGTCGAGGTGTACCTCGACAGTTGTCGTACTCTTAATTCCTTCCCATGTTATTTCAACATTATTTTCTCGATATACTTCCTGTAGAAAATCAATTACCTCATGACCGATACCTTCATATTTTAATATGTTCCACAGGAGTTCCCTGTTGACGCTGTCGTATACACCGCTTATATCCAAGAAGGCTAAATACAGAGGTCTATTTTCCGCCTTAGCTATTTCTATGCACTGGGTAAGCATGGACAGACTATCATCCAAGCGCCTACCACTTCTGAACCCGTTCTGAAGTTCTCCGAGTATTCTATTACTTTCTACTCATGAATGCATTTTTAATTTCACCGCCTGTATTGCCAGCCTATATATAACTGATGTTATCGTAATTGGTCAGAAGGATTTTATGTTCTTCTTATCACCTTTCTCTTTTGTGGGGTTCCGTGACTCTCATGCGTCCCCTGATATCTTGTTTTACCGCATAGCTCCCGTCTCCTGCAGTGCGGCTTCGCCGCGTGGCCTGGCGCCCGCGGCGGTCGGAGTGGTTGAAGCGCAGTGCAAGAGATGGCGCGAGTGTTGCGCTCCTAACGCCGCCTCACGGCGGGGTTACTTGGGTGCGGGAAGAGAAGGCGCTCCCTCTTTGGTTCGCGACGTCAAGCAGCGCGGACGTGCCACGCGTGCGCCGGTCCATGCTTCTGGGAGACCGTCTCGTGAGGCCTCGTGCGAAGGAGCCACTGTACGCGCGAACGACCAGGCGTTGGGATCCAGCAAGGGGCGAACATATTTGCTCACTATCCGGTCGCGGTGAGACGGACTTTCGCGATCTGTCGCGCGCCCATTGGCATGTTTTGTGGATAGCAACTCGGCTACAGGCATTGATCTATGAAAGGTGCAATAAATTCCTTCGTGATTGTTTGCACTACTGTGCTGTCGTTCCTTTGTCCAAAGAACATGGGCGGGACAACCCCACACTTTATAAATCAATTTCATTTTACTCTGTTTCCAGCTGTGAGGAATTTGCTTATTTGTTATGACTGCTACCAATGCTTTTGTCAGCGTTTCCTTGCTTCTTGGGCCAAGTTCATTAATGAACTTGATTGGAATTTCTTCTATCCCCGCGGACGTGCATTTTGGAACATTTGCTTCCGCCTCTTTCCAGTTAAGGTTGGTCAGTTCTAAGCTGTTTTCTATTATGCTATCCTGTGTTGAACCCTCATTTGGGGCGATTACCCTATTGTCTTTCCTAAATGACTCTGCTACAACTGAACCGATGTAGTTCACAGCGTCATCTCCCTGTAAACAATTTCCTTCGTTATCGCGAATCTGTTCCTGCTTTCTGTGATTAGCTTTACTCAGCCACCTTATATGGTACCAGAATTTTCTTGACCTCCCTTTATTAGTTGCATCGCGAACTTCAGCCAGCCAGCGATCAAAGGACTGCTTTATTTTAGCCCGGACGAGCACCTGCACTTGTTGTTTCTTTTGTTTATAAGATTCCCATTTTCGGCCTATTTCCTCTTCAGATAACTGCGCCCTCTTCGCTTCTCTGTGTTCCCGAGATGTCAACCGTCGTTGTTCGATGGCCTCCCTAATTTCTTATTCCACCAATTTCGTGGCTTCCTCTCCAGCGGTTTACTCCTTTTACTTCGTTTATTTTTGTACTGATTAGCAGTTCTAACTGATTATATTCCCACATTTCCATGGGACGTTTCTCTATTGCTTCCTCTATGTCGGCCGCTATTTGCGCTATTCGTTCGTTATTTAATTTTGCGTACTCTTTTTGACTTCCCTGCATTTCTCTTTTGAGCAGGGCTCCCAAATGTAAACTAATACGCTTATGATCACTTCCGAAGCTGTACTTCCTCTCTTCGTCTATTTCCACTATTGCGAGCTTGCTATACAACCCCTGCGACATTAAGCAGTAATGAATGGTCGTTTGTCTGTTACGGGACACCCACGTGATTTGTCCCTCACACTTAGTTTATCTATTTATTATAATTAGGTTGTGTCGCTCACAGAGGTCTAGCATCAACCTCCCATTACAATCTCTGCATCCATACATATCCTCGATGTGGCCATTCATGTCACCGGGCAGACAAATATCGGCACCTTATCCAAACTGCTTTATATCGTCATCGAGACACTTCACTAGATCCTTGTTCTCTTGCCTGCATTTGGCCCCCTACTACTCCTATCCTCTACTCCTAGCCATTTCTCTTCACCGACAATTGTACCTGATAACCAGACATGTTCTTTGCAAGTTAACTTTATTATTTTCCAATTTGTTCCTTGATGTATCAGCATACCTACTTCTCCTCCCTTCCTCTCCGTTGTTGTTCTATTGCTCCCTTCCCAGACGTAGCCTTCAATAAACGGTGGATCATCTAGATCCCTGAGATGTGTTTCGCATAGCGCGTATACACCTACTTTGTCCTTTAACTGCTGTTGTATTTCTTAGCACTTCACTCTCTTTCTACCGCCTTGCATCTTTATGTACCTGATCCTGGTGTTAAATTTATTTTTTGTAGTTTTCTTCCTGGACCTCCTGGTGGCCATTTTATTGGCGTCAGCCTCTACTGTTGCACTTTCTACACTGTTTCTACCTACCCCTACGCCCTGAAGCGCAGTGGACCCCCTAAAAAAGCTACTGCCCGACCTGCCAGGCGCTAGCCGATCTCGGCTCCTAGCCTTCCATTAAAGTGGAAGCCATCGCGTGTAAAGCCTCCGCCAAAGCCTGCTCTATGCAATTCTCGGGGCGCCCTGTAGCAGACGACGCGCGGGATTCGCCATACACGCCCGCGTGGCGGAGAACGCCTGACTGGCCTTACGCTGGGCAGTTCCCGCCGTGACAAATGTCCGTTTGTTAAATTTGCATCAAGGCGAGTTTTTTGGAACCGCTGCATCCGTATTCGGAAAGTAGTAGAGACCTTTAGCGCGTCCGCTATTCCGGCAAACGGCGGTGGTTTGTAGGTGGCGTAAATGTGAGCGGCCGGAGTGGTGCCGCCGCCTGGTGGCGTAGAGCTCAACCAGACAAACACAGAGCTAAATCTGCAGTAACCTACTGTATTCCGCTTCACTGCTAGTGCAAATTTTCGTCAGCGGCGTAATTGTGAACATGATTACACCGTTGTAGAAAATTTACACCCGTAGCTAAGAAGAATGTAGTAATTGGCTCTGTGTTTATGTGGTTGAGCTCTGCACCCCCAGCTGGCGCCACTAATCTCGCCGCTCTCGTTTACGCCCCCGCTCATCCGGCAAACCGCCCGCGTTTGCAAGAATACCAGACGCACTAAAACTCTCTAATGAGCACCGCACAACGGCTGGTGTGCCTTACGGCATGAAATCATTGGATTAAAAAATGCCGGAACTATTTAATCTCTGTCCATAGATAGCCTACATAGCATTGCAGTATCAGTATCTTATCACCATCGAAAATCTAATCAAACCTCTTACAGGTATAGATGTCAAATTTAAATGTGTGATCCCAACTTATCGTAGACATGCTCGTGAAAATGACCTTGGTTGAACGTGCGTTGCCATTTAATGCCAATAGAACACTGACTTGAATTCTTTTCTAAAGGCAAGTGTCACGTCAGACTTTGACGATTTCATTTTCAGGCTGTTTTTAAATAAGAGCTACACTATTACTTGCTTCGCGGCAGGAGCGAAAAAAAAAACACATATTTCGCATATCGGGAAAAAAATGAGGGCCGCTTTTTCGTGACGTGTACCAAAAATTTGCGCTGTGCAGGTTGCTTGTGCGCTCTGAAAAGAGTTACTGAATAGTCACTTTCTGCCAATTTTCATTCGTTATACACGGCACTTAATTGTTTTGCCCCAGCATCATCGGAAAGAGATGATGGGCATGGTGTTTATGTTTATTCGACGCACGAGGCAATGTTCTCGAGCAATATACAGGGTGTTACAGCGAAAACTTTCAAAAATTATGTTTTAATTGCCAGTGGCATATAGCACAATTCTAGTCCATGAGCTGGTTTACTCGAAGAGGGGGACACTGCTTGCACAGAAAATTGAACAACGTCATCTATTAATTACCATAAATTCACTAATTATGTTTTAAGTCATTACCTTATGGCTTGTGTTGCACTTATTGTGCGCACAATTGCCGCGCGACTGGCTGCTCGAGGCACTTTGCGTGTATTCGCGGGCTTCTTTCACGCTCGAAAAACACTTCTACGTAGCACGTTTTGAGCAACGGAAAGCGGTATCGGGAGTTTTTCATGTCGCTCTACATATTTCTCATTGATATTTTTCATATACCTATAATATTTGCGAAATTCATTAATTATTTTTAAAAGATTTATCTAAATAAATGGAATGAGAAGAAAAATATTTGAGTATCTCCAAGCGACGGCGAACAACATTTCTGTCCAGCTACGTGGCGTTCGCATATTTTAAACTCTGGCTGAAGTTAGCTGGGACACCCTGTACAGCGATGTTTTCTGAAAAGAAAAAGGAACTGTGGGGTGGAGTCGGCGCTCTGTTCTCTCTTGCATCCTTCTCACACACTCTTCATAATGTCATTTTCGCTTCGCACATAATGCCTTCAATCTATGCAGAACTCCTACGTATACTAGAAGTCCGACGGAGGCCCTTAACAGGCCCTGGCCCAACCCAGGCCCATGTCTTCAAGCCCGAGTTCGGCCGTGGCGGGCATCCGGCATAACCTTCCTCCGCCCTCAAATAAATAAATAACTACAATAAAAAAAGCACGCCCATTTATTTATTTTTTCGCAATACCTTACAGGGCCTAGGGGTCATTGAGTAAGGGGAACGAACAAGGATATTATAAGAAATGCAAAATATGCAGGTCAAAAAAAGGTAAAGGGAAAACGTTGAACAGGGCTCGTACTAAAAAGCAGCAACAAACATAAGAGCAAAGTACAAAAAATAATTGAAGTATACAAATACAGCACAAATGTCTGACACATGACTCAAGAAAAAAAATAATAAAGCAGGGGTTTACAAAAACATAATACCCAAAAAGTGTGATAATTTATACAAGCGAAGGTTTAACGTCACGATGTCACTTGAAAGTATTCGCGCAGCTGATCATGCAATGGTTGATGGTTGCATATGGATGCAATATTATCGGGAAGATCATTCCAAAGAACGGTGTCACGTGGAAGGGCTGATGAATTGAAGGCTTGTGTTCTTCCGTATATGCGCTTGATGCTGTACTGATTATGTAAACAGCTCGAAATGCGTGACGGCGCTTCTAGAGGTAACGCAGATGGCCTGGTGCAGTGGCGATATTTATGAAATAGGCATAAAAGAGCGATTGAACGATGAATATGTAATGGCTCAAGAGAGATATCAAGTTTTATCTATGTTACGCTCGAAAGGGGACTGTAGTTACGTGTAATGAAGCGAGCGGCTCTATTTTGTATGGATTCTAGCAAGCTTATTAAGTAGTTTTGATATGGAGAGTATATGGATGCTGCATATTCTAGCTGTGGCCGCACAAGTGTTAGGTAGGCCAGTTTTCGAACATTGTTTGGAGAATTCCGCAGGTTCCGGCGCAGATATCCCAGTGTCCTTGAAGCTTTCGCACAAATCGTGTTGACATGCATGGTCCATGAAAGATTATGCCTGAGGTGAATACCTAAATACTTGTATGATGATGCCTGAGACAATACCATGATATATCTATGAGATACGAGGAGTTAGAATTGGTACGCTTGCGGCTGAAAGAGATAACCTTGCATTTATTCGAGTCAAGTGTCATTTGCCATTTATTACACCATCTGGAAATTAGGTTCAGGTCACTTTGGAGGGCGAGATGATCATCCATGGAATTAATGGAGCGGTAAATGATGCAGTCATCATCAAAGAGTCGTAGACGAGAAGATATGTTAGCGGGCAGGTCGTTAATGTATGTGACAAACAATAAAGGGCCAAGAACGCTGCCTTGAGGTACACCTGAAGTTACGTCACAGAGTGATGAAGTAAAACTGCTAACTGTTGTAAACTGTTAGCGGAAAGAAAGAAATTTACGAATCCATGACAGTGTAAAAGAATCTAGGCAAACAACAGAAAATTTTGAAAACAAACGGGGATGTGCAACGTGGTCTAAAGCTTTAGCAATATGTTAAAAAAATGCAGTCAGTTTGTAGGTTAGCGTCCATGTTAAAATGCAAATCAGTCGTGAATTCTAGCAGTTGAGTATCACAAGAAAATCATTTTCGGGAGCCGCGCTGTTCAGGAAAAAGGAAGGAATTATGTTCGAGGTGACTGTAAATGTGAGAAGCGATAATGTGTTCGAGTAATTCACAGCAAATGCATGTCAGTGAAATTGGACGGTAGTTTTCAGGTGAATTCCTGTTTCCGCTTTTAAACACAAGGACGATCTCGGCAATTTTCCAGTCGGTAGGGAGCAAGCCAGATGATAGTGATTGTTGGAAAAGGAGGCAAAGAATTGGGCTGGAAATTGATGCAGTGCTTTTTTAGAGTTAATGTTGTCAACATCAGCACTTGTAGAAATCTTTAGGTTATCAATGAATTGAACGATACCTTCAACGGTGACAATATATATAATAGGGGCCATATATTGCCAATCATGATCAGGTACAATGGGTATGTTGGAATGGTCCTCCCTTGTGAATACTGATGCAAAATACCTGTAAAATGCATGAGGGCATTCACTATCAGAGAGTGGTAGATGGTCATCATAGGTCAGTAAAATATGATTAGCTAGCACTGTCGGGAGATATCACACACCAAAACTTTTTGGGATTGGATTTTAAAAGAGAGAGGAGGTCATGAGAAAAATGTTTATCCTTAGAAACGCGACCAGCAGAGCAATAAGATTTTAACCCTACACTGTATTTTTCCCAAGCCGATGGTGTGGACAAGAGTTTGGCCCTTTTGTAGAGACGTTTCTTTTGATTTCGATGACGACAGAGAGCTTTTGTAAACCATGGTTTAGATTTGTCGTTTGAGATAGAAAGCCCCAAGGGAACATTTTTGTATACTAGATTATTTATCATGTTCTTAAAAAGCACCCAGTTGTGTTCAACAGACCTATCCGAAAATGAGAGAAAGAATGTTTGAATGAAAAAGTCATTAAGCCTATTATTAATTTCTTTATAATCGGCTTCATTATAATCGCGAATTTGCCTGGTTTTAGTACCTTGAAATGCTAATGGGACATTAAGCTCTAAATGAATAAGCTTGTGGTCACTAAAACCATCGAAGTACAGAACTTCGCCAATCGCTTCAGGTGCACTGCAGAAGACATCTAAAACGTTAGAACCACGAGTTGGTTGATTTATCACTTGAAAAAAATTGAAGTCTAAAGTAAGTCTGATAAGCTCCGCTGAGGTGCGACACGAGGTTGACAAATTCTGCCAGTCAATGTGCGGGAAGTTAAAGTACCAACCAGGTAAATGAATTCATGCTGGGCATGTTTGGATGGCAGGAGTAATACTGGCATAAAGTTTAGTAATGAAGGAGAGATCAGAATCTGGCGGTCGGTAGCAGACGCCATCCAATACCCTGACCGATGCCGTTGCACAGGCGGCCCACACTATTTCCAGAGAAGAATCACTATGTACGTGGTATGAAGCAAGCGCTTTCTTCTTGATGGCGATAAGGACACCGCCACCTCTCTTAACGGAATGATCACGCCTGTATATGTTATAGCTATTTTGCTTAGGGTAACTTTCATTGTCCATTACACCTCTATGAAGCCAGGTTTCTGTCAGCGCTACAATATCGCTGTTAGTATCATCCAAAAAAGAACACACTTCATCACGTTTAGGAAGCAGGCTGCGGATGTTAGTAAATGATAATCATAGCTCTGGACTAGTGCTAGATGGCCTAGGCAGCTCCTGAGTGGATTTGCTCTTGTCTAGCTATCTTGCTGATAGCACAACTGAGATTAGTCGTGCTATCAAAGACGTATGTTTTGTTGTCAATGCGCAGTTTATCAGCGACCAGTTTGCTCTTCCTATTCTGGTTTCTGGCGAATTCTAGTAGGTTCCACCTAGCTAACCTGGTCAGCAAAGAAAAACCTTCGCGAATAGAATAATTAGAGTCTTTCAACTTGTGCGCGGATGCCAGAATTCACTGTTTGTCTTTAAAATTTTGCAATGATGGGCCTTTGCTTGTCAACAGAAAACTTCCCTAACCGATGTACGCGTTCAAACTGGGATTCGGTTACAGTGATTGCTAGATTATTAGAGCAAAATGTCATTATTTTCTGCTCCGAGCCATCCCAGTTCGCTTTCGTGTCATCCTGAAGACCAAAGAACAGCAGGTTTGACCGACGCAGCCTGTTCTCGGCGTTGTCACATTCTTTCAATTATGTCACCCATGCTTTCAGTTAAGCCCAGGCCCGCATATAGCTCTAGCCTCAAGTTTCTGCAGCACCACCAGAGAAGTACTACGGGAGCGACTACAAAGGACGCAGTGAAACATAAACTTCGGTTTCTGTACTCAAAACATGGCGAACATTACGTAAGTAGACTGCAGTATGCCAAATGCATGGCCTTTGAGATTTATTACTAGCATAGTTGTTGTATGCGTGTAGGAGCAGCAATTGTTGGGTTCTCGCTGCTGCACGGTAATAACGAGATCCTAAAGCGATACGTAAGTACGTTTTAGGAAAAAAAAAACAGTACAATTTAGTACCATAAAAACGAATCCATTGATGTGAGAAATTTTTGTGGCTTCCGAGACTAAAACGTTCCATTGTTGCTAAGGCACAAACCGCACAACGCACCACAATTTCAGAGGTTATGCTTTACATATGCGTAAAGCATTTGTAAGGGCACACGCAGTAAAGCCTTTTTTTTTAAGTGCATTAGTTTATAGCACAATATTTGGCACATTATGTCAGTTTGTTTACAAACAAGCGTGTTCGAAATGCAGTCATCGGGTTGTTTCCGTGCACTCCTGCGAAGCATCAAGGGTAGCTTTGCAATACAACTAAGCTTTACCGTAAGAACAAGTAACTCACACTATTTAACGAAGTGGGCATAATACTAACAAAGCACGAATATGCAGCGTCGTGACAGCACTCTAAACTAACATCGAAACTAATCGAATACAGTTAAAATACAGTACGATTGTTTATGCAAGAGTACTGCTAGAGTACTAATGCCAAAAAAAGTGCTCTAATGTGTCAGCCAGAATGTTACGCAATTGTTACTGATTGATTTCTTTGGCAGCAAGTTTTTTTGTTTCGTGATAAATTGTTAAAATTTCGCTTCCAGGTGGCGTTCACATGGTTAGCGTTGTGTAGTATAATCGAGTGCGTCAGTGCGCTTTATTGTGTGTATTTGTGTCAGTTTTACACGATTGTAGTGAAATGGAACACATCTCATATGCTTAGGAACTTTAGAGCATGACGTCAGTGCTATTCAAAAACGTACCCAGAACACGACCTGGAATTCGTGAAAAGAGCGCGTCCATAGCGCGTCTGTGAAAACAACCCGAAATCAAATGCAACAAGGCAAGCGAGGCGAGGGTGCGCGACGTTGGTAAGCCGTGGTAAACTCTGGAGACTCTGTCACTCTGTTAAATCACTTGTTGACCCATACAGAAGCATTATGGCAACCCATCGCTACACGTGCGTTGGCTTTTCGGCTAAAATAGACTGGAAGAGCATCGAGTTCCTGCTACCCATGCCCGTCTACCGCATCTGCAGTATATGTGGCGTGGTACCCGACATGATATTCAGCCTCGAGTGCGGCCACGTCTTTTGCACCACGTGCATGAACGAACTGATGTTGAACTCGCCCGTCGTCGTCTGCCCTTTCGACAAGGGGAGCTTCGAAGAAGGCCGTGTAAGCCGCGACTCGTCATCTCAGGCGTACGTCACCGGTTGCAAGTCCTACTGTCTCAACAAAGCGAACGGGTGCAACTACGTCGGCCCCGTTTCAGATATGGTCGAGCACTACTACTCGGAGTGCTGCCACCACCTCGTCCACTGCCGCTCGTGCAAGAATCCCGTCGCCAGAATGAACGTCTTGGCTCACTTGCGGGGCGGCTGCAAGTCGGACGTGCTGGCCACGAACCAGGCGCGGACGTCGTCCGCATCCGCTAGCGGTGGCTCCGACGCCGACGGTTCTCTGTCCATGCTTCTGAGCAAGATCGAGAACCTGGAGAACGTCCTTCTGACGAGGACAAATCACCTCGAAGAAATGCTGCGCGAACGCATTAGCGTCACTGCGCAGCCGCCGGCGGCTCTCGCTGACGAAGTCGCTGGGACCACAATTGATTCACGGCCGGACACCACCACTGCGGTAAACACTACCACACAAGCCGGCGGAGAGCGACGGCAGCCCGACGTCGTGTCGGCATCTTCGACGTCTCCGTCCGAAGAGAACGCTACGCCTGTATCCAACCGTGACGCTTCGGTGGCAGACTCCCCGACCCAATCGAGAGATCAGTCGCCCTCCGAGCCTCTCACGAACGGCCTCAATGGCGAGCCCGAGGCTGTGGTTGAGTCAACGACACCTTCAGATGCTGCCGAAGCGCAGCCCAGCCAGGAACCGAAAGCCTTTTTCACTTACGTCTGGGTGATCAAACCCTTCCGCAAGTACCGTAACGCGCCCCTGCAGGTCTTCACGAGCGACGTACTCACTGTGGGCGAAAACGGGTACAGGATGAGGCTCGAAGGCAAGTTCCACGACCTGGGCGACTCGTCTCTTCACCTCGGGCTCTACATGAGGATCGTCAGGGGTCCCAACGACGCCTCGCTCGAATGGCCGTTCAACCGCAAGTGCTCCTTCGTGGTCCTCCACCATAAGCAGCGCCCCAGAGACGTAAGCTACGACGTTTTTGCCCAAATGAACGTCGAGGAAAGGCAGAACGCGGCCAACACGGTTCTGAAGCGACCGAAAAAGAAGGATAACGACAGCATCGGCCTTGACAGGTGTCTGTCGGTCGCGCAACTGCTGCAGAGCGGGTTTGTCAAGAACAACGAATTCAGGGTGCGCTTCATTGTTGAGTGAAGTGCTCGCCGCATTTCGCGAAGCAAGACCTGTCGGGATGCGATAGACTTGCTTCCAGCCTTTGGACTGTTTTCTCGAGAGCGGTGGTGAAAAAACCTTTTTAGCACACGTCCATCCTTTTTTGTTGTTGCTGCCTCATCATCGGTCACATGTCGAAAGCATCATATTGTTTTATTTGGCTGCTTGGAATGGCTGAATATGGCGACTAATGTTGAGTGAATAGCTAACGGTCTTGCTTGCTGTGTCTTTGCCATCAAAAGCACTGACACACCAAACCGTTTCACCAAAGCAGATGAAATGATGTGGAAGTTATGCGGCAGGCAGGCACTGCTAGTTCAGAAGCTTTCTTTTCTCTCTTTTACTGTTTCATTATTTGTTTCCTAACTGATTGCCTGAACTGTGATCTGCATGATAGCCAGACTCGCGAGCATGTGGTACAAGAATTGTGATTATCTGTAAGCTTACATCATTGAAGGTGTACCTTTCATGAGTCGGTTTATGTGTTTATCACCACCACCTCATGTGCAATGAGCTTGATTCGATAGTTGAATTTGATTTGATGGTTGCAGCTTCTATTGAATAGATGGCTTGCACTGATGTTGCTGCCACCTCTCTGGCAAAACGTTTGCACGCACTAGTGTTACCTGCTATTCCTCGGTAGTGCAGAATAGACTGAGTGCCTCACCCAAATGGTGGAAGCGACATTATGTGCAAGCCTTCTTTTATACATGTCATCCTTTTGGAGGTTGTGAGCACTTATGGATTGATGCACAAGTTGGTTCGACCTTCCATGGGTTCTTGCTGTGGGTTTTGAATAAGGTGGATCACTCTCTGGTTATGAAAACATGTGAGCTTATGTTTGGCCACTGTATCTTGGTGGTTTGCTTGCTATATGTTAAAGTAAGTACCTTTCTCTAGTGGAGTAATCGGGCCAAATGATGTCACCATCATGTCTTGCTTTTCGTTATCCTACCCATATGGGAAATGAAAAACAATAGAAAGATTACATTGAATGAATCAACATAATTGTGGGCTTGGGCATTTGTTGCACCAACCCTAGTGATCAACCTTTGCTGTATCCTGTGACAGCTAAGGTGGCGTTGGCACATGACATCACCAAAAGTCACTGATGGGCTCTTGGGAGTTTCTGGCGCCAGGCTTGGTGCCTTGTTGTGCAAATGCCAACTGTTGTTTCAGTGTTTGTTTGTGCTGTCATCATCTTTGATGCTACAAATTTTATGCAGCAGTATTAAGTTTCACCATGTTTTGGCTCATGAACAAGGTGTCTTGCTTCTCTGACAGAGATGGGCGACATCACTATACCAGAACTGTGGCCTCCAAGATTGTGTTGTATTGTGTGGTGTAGATAACACCTCTAATTGCAGAGGCCATGCCAGACAGTTCCAGTAATTTTGACAAAACATTTCTGAAAAACTTGACATGTGCCACCATGACAACACCTTCCTGCAGGTTACATTTTCACGCATATTTGCTTTCCATCATTTTCATTCTAGTTTCCATATGTTTTCACTGCACAAGGGACCCAAAAGCAGCTCTGTGTAATTTAAACATCAGCTACACATTTTGCACTGAAGAAAATGTGGGTTGTATTCCCAATCAGTCACTTTCAAAGTGTACTAAAAGTGTGAGATGGGACAGGAACATTCTCCCATGTCTTGCACTGTTAGAATACTGCAAGTTTGTACTAACTAAGCAAAATCAATGCATGACGTTTTTGAAGGTGTCATTTTGAATTTGCATTTATTGAAAAAACCTGCAGCCAGAAGGATGCCTGTTTTTTCACTTAGGTGTTGTGTTGCTTGTTACATCGCACAGAAGTTACATACCCCTAAGGGATCTACCGTGGGTACGGCTTGAGCTGTGTTGCTGTCTTACCTTGGTAAGACTTTATTTTTGCGCAGAATTTCAAATAGTGCAGATGAATCTCTTTCCTTATTTCTTCTTCTTCCACTTTTTAAATATTTTTTTTTTCAGCTGCATGGTGCATCTGGTGCTTCATTAGTTGTCTGTGTGCCCTGTTTTTAGTTCTTTTGCTTTGAACCATAAGCACTGTAGTGATCAAGTATCACTTACACTTTCTTTTGCATCTGTCTGTTACATTGCCCCTGTGAATTGGCAGTGCCACAACAGGACTGCTTTGTTTGACGAGGCCAAATAAAAGCACAAGGAATGCACCTGTCTCGCATTTGTCTAGTACAAGAAAACAGAAGCCTTCTGCCTGGAAACGAATTTCAATTACTTCAAATGAAATAATAACAAATATTGGCACAATTGACGCTAAGTAAAACCTAGGAAAGGCCACTGATTTATGAACACATGGTAGTAGCGGGTGGTGCTTAAATACTGCCGACTAGTGAATGGCTATTGAAATGATGTATTTGAATTGCTGTCTGAAACAAACAGCTACTGTTTGATTTTAAGATTACTTTTAAATAATTTCAACCTTTTCAGTAGCAGTGAAAGGCCTCTGCAGTTCATGAAAAGAAGCAACCAGCCATCTGTATGGGACATGGACTTGTTGCCATCGAAGAACAGGAACCAAAGGTCAGTGACAGGCCTGGAATGTCAGCCCAAGTGTACTGTTTCCGTTGCCATTACTTCTATGTGAAAGGAAAAGTAGTTAGTTCAGTTTTCTTAGTAGGGGTGATGGCGGAACAATTCAGTTCAGCCTGGCATTTTAGGCCCGCAGTTGCTCCACTTATAGCGCCTCTTTCCAGGTATATAGTTGATGACCATGTGAATGAATGAATGAAACCACATTTATTCCACATTAAAATGCGTCGAAGACGCTGCGGTGGAAAGAGGAGGAGTGTTATTGGAAAAGGGGAAGGGTAAGGCTGCCTGGTGAAAGTCCAGCTATTGAAGAAACTCAAGCAGAAGAAGCAATTTTTATCCTTAGATCAACCTGGTGGCTTTCTGTAAACACTGGGCATTGTCCACAGTCATATGGAAGTCCTCTTCTCATGGCATCCAGTAGAATGTTTTACTTCGCAGTATCACAACAGCAGGGCCATACAAAGTGTTCCATATCGCTTAACTTGCTGCAGCTGACACAAATGAGCTTGAACTGATGTGTCCCTTCGAAACTATATTTTCATTAGTTTTGTGGCAACAGGGTGGTTATTAGAGAAGAAAATGAAGGTCAAAGTTAATTTTTCATTTGCTGGGCTGGTATGTCAGTGTAACGTGGCAAACATCGGTATACATTCTTCGACATTACTTCTGCTGTGGCAGAGTAAAAGTTGTTAACACTTGTGGCTTACGACTTGTGTGGAATGCAATATATTTAATCTTTGCTGATAAAAATTAACTAGGTGCAAGCAGACGGCAGCGCAATCTGTGGCGTCGCGGTGAGCTAGTGGAGTTTACGTTGGTGTTGCCAAAAGCTTTTTGTTTTTGCACCCTTTGTGGCGTACCAAGCCTCCTTTTGCAGTAGTAACATTGGCAATTTAATGCATTACCATTTTTGGGGCACCCCACACACTTTCCGGGGGCCAAGCATCTATCTATGTATATTTTGTATCTATGTTTGTGTTTATGTATGTTTGTATCTAACCACTTTTCCTGCCTACCTGGGTCATTGGGTGGCCTGTGGACGAATGGGTAGTGCATTGGTCTCCTCTGCTTAGGCAACACGGTTTAAAAATCAACCGTCGGACCAATCTGGGTCACTGAGTATGTGGCAATGTGCACATACATCCCGCTCTTCAACCAACCTCTTTTGTGCCCACATTGGTCATACTGGATGCTGGACTGGGTAGGTACCACTGTTCAAAGAAACTCTTAGACACCGACTTGGAGCTATTTCTAAAGGATGGATGCACTGCCAATTTTTCTAATACAGATCAGATCGTTTTTTTCTTTAGTGTCCCTCTGATGTAACAAGCTGGCTTGAAAAGCGTAAAGAAGAGGTGACTCAGTGGTTCAGCAGCAACAAACATTCTGTGATCGTGAAGCACGCATTGAACAGCCAAAACAGGCAAGGGTGGTGTGGCAAGAGCAGCTTGTAACACAAGCATGTTGTGACGGTCAAAAGATTCAGAAGAGAGATTATTTGAGCATCACCGCTGTACTTCAAGTTGAGATGCACTTGGTTCCAACAGGCATGGATGATAATTAGTGTAAACTGTTTGAATATTCTGCGGTAAATAATAAGGAAAACATAGACAGTTGCTCCATATTTGGGAAAGATGAGCATGAAATCATAGTATGTTCAACTTAACTTAGACCGACAGGACAGTTTATTGAGGCCAGTGACCATGGTGCAGCTGAAGTTTAGATGCACTCGTTGCTGTATTAACAGGTTCACACATCTTGAGCGTGTCAGGCCTTCATTTGCCACAGCTATCGTGTCTTCATGTGTTCTGGTAGATCAGAAACTTCAGCCCGCTAAGTTAACATAAGCTCAAAATGTTACGTGTTGTCAAGTTCAGGTTAGAGCTACACCAAAGTGAGTGGTCAAATTGTTTAAATGTACTGTTTTGAAGTTCTGTTCACATTTAGCTAGCAGTAAAGTGCCAATAGATAAGGAAGGTTAAAGTCCTCTATTTCACAGTTACACCTAAACTAGAAGGTCAGTGTGACGCTGCAGACAGTGGACAGTTATAGTGGAGTGCTTAAGGTCCACTCCACCCAGTCCATTAGTTATAGCCAGCAATCTGTACATAGCCACTTGGTGGGAGTGCTAGTTTACATGAGCATAACGTTGCCTTCACTTTGTTACTAAGACGATTAAGCAAGTGTGCCGAAATGGTTTTTGTCGTGCACCTAACCTGCCATTGTGGTGTAGGGACTTCGGCGTTGTGCTGCTGAGCCCGAGAGTGCAGCATAATATCCCAGCTGTGTTTGCTGCATTTCAATCGGGGCAAAATGCAAAAACACCCATGTATCATGAATGGGGTGCACATTAAGGAAACCCAAGTGGTCAAAATTTTTTTGGAGCCCCCACTACGGCATGCATCATAATGATGAAATGGTTTTGACATGGACGAGGGACGTTCTGAAAGCATTCACCAACACCTCTTGTGCTGCAATCGTTAACCATTTGCCTAACCCAGAAGAATTACACAAGAGCTCTTATTTCTTCCATGGGCCTGCTCTCTCCCCAGCAACCTCACAAAGATGGAGGAAGCAGATCTGGGCTGGGGTCAGCCTCACCACTGCTGTCACCTGCGAGCGGAAGAGCTTCATCAAGTACAACGCCACCTGCCTCAACTGTACGGCTCTGGCACAAGGCGCCAGTGTTTACCACCTGCTGTGGGCTAGCCCAAGCACACGACGCCCCTGAGAGCCCTTGCTCAGGTGGCCTGTAGTGGCCTCCACTGTGACCAGCGTGCTGTCGTCAGTAAGCGGACTTAAGATTACCCTCCATACGAAGCATTACTTGACTTCGGCACAATGCAGGGTTGCGTTCATTTACACAGATCCTTTTTATTGCAGTGCTTTAAGGCTGCCCTCAAAAAAGGAAAGCGCAACAGCATGTGCCTTTCCTTATTTAAGGCAAAGTTGAATCGGGTGCTGAGCTGCCCTTTTGATATTGAGGCAGCTTGTGACGAGAAATTGTTTGTAGCATAGAGTATCCCATGCACTAGAGATTGGCAGTTCAGTGTTTACAAAGGCACTCCCCCCCCCCCCTCTACACAACAGTAAAAACAATCTTTATGTGGCATTGTCCACTCTGAGATTTACTTTGACTTCAGAATTTAGGCTTGTTGCTTTTGCCTAGTCCCTTGCACAAATTTGTGGTCACTTCATGTGGTTTCTTGGGCTTGTTAAAGCTCGAATTTTTTCTAACCAAGGAAATAGTAATTTAGAGTGTTTTCCCATACGGCGGTATCTCTTCTTAAGGCAAAATATTACATGGCTTCTAGAGCCAGCATTCATTGAGGTCTTTAAACCTCGTTGTAAACGCGAAAATCAACAAGAATGCTATGACCATCAAGGTACAGTGTAAGGTATCTGGTACGATCAATGACAGACAGCATTATACCAATTCCCCTTCGGCAGCATATTTTTACCACTTTGTCTTTGGTAAACTTGCAGCTTTTTATCAAAACGGGCATGAAAATACATTCTGGGTCATTGTTTTAACTGGCTATGCTGCTTATTTGGGCTTGGTTTGTGGAGTTCCGCACTATCTGAATTTATATTGTTACGTGGAGCTATACACAACAGGAAAATATATCTACAATATATTTGCAAGGCGATCAAGTGATGAACCATATGTTTCAGAGCACTCCCTAGATCAAAAGCATCTTCTTCATCGACGCTCCTCTTGAGGAATAGTACCGTAACATGACCCTCGGCTGTAGAGGCACCGTCACGGTGCTTGCTATGGTGTGGGTGAGCAGTAAGTTTAAGGCGGGATACATGAACAATGTCTGTCGGTGGCAAAGTGTATGGAGAGGAAAACTCGAGCAAGCAAATCTTGTAAGTGGCACCTGTTACATGCCTTAAGACACGGTAGAGTCCGGAGTGCAGGGAAAGCAATTTTTTCGGAAAGTCCAACACACCAAGTTGAAGTCCAAAGAAGCAAAAGGGCACCCGGAGTATGATAATGTTACGATGACGGAAGTCATAGTGGTGCCTCTGGTAGCTTTGCGATATAGTGAGGCGATGGCAAGCAATCTGGCATGCCTCATTAGCTCTGGAAGTGGCAATGCAGGCATACTTACTGGGCAAATGGATGGCAGCAGGGATGATAGCTCCAAAGGTAACATTGGGCTGCGGCCATACTGAAGATAAAAGGGTGAAAAAGCCATGGTATCATGACGCAAGGAATTGTTAACAAATGTAACGAAGGGTAATGCAATGTCCCAGTCTTGGTGGTCAGAAGAGACATACATAGAAAGCATGTCAGTTAGCATTCGATTGAAGCATTCAGTCAAGCTGTTGGTTTGTGGGTGGTAAGCCGTCGTAAATTTGTGTTTTGTGGTGCAGGAGCAAAGCAGGTCATCGACAACTCTGCAGAGAAAGTAGTGACCACATTCGGTGAGGAGTTGACAAGGGGCTCCATGATGTAAGATGAGATCATGTAGCAGGAAATCAGCGATGTTCGTAGCACAACTGATAGGGAGAGCATGTGTAATTGTGTATGAGGTGGTGTGGCCCATAGCAACAGCAATCCATTTGTTACTGGTAGTAGATGCAGGGAAAGAACCGAGGTGGTCAAGGCCAACTCAGAAGATGGGGTCAGATAAGGATGTCAAGGAGCTGAAGGAGGCCAGCAGGTGGCATAGGTGGTTTCTTTTGGCATTGACACAGTTCACGAGTAGCGACACAGTGGCGAACAGAGTGGTAAGGACCTGGCCAAAAGAAGTGACGCCGAACATGGTTGTAGGCCCAGAAACTCTAAGGTGACCAGCGGTCGGGGTACCATGGAGCTAGCCAAGAACGCTCAAGTGCAGATGCGTAGGAACAACAAACAACAGTCCGCGTCAGTCCAGGTGGACGTTGCAGCAATATGCTGTGCCATCTTTAAACACGAAGAGGCGAAGGGATGGATTGGGCACTGCAGCATTGAGCTTCTGAATAAGCTCACTTAAGATGCGACCACGGCGCTGTTTATCATGAATGTGGTTTAAACCAGAGAGCGAGAGCACACATGCAGGCACGTCATCAGAGGCTTCAGGCAGATTGACGGGATTGCGGGACAAACAGCCAGCATCCCAATGCAATCGTCCAAACTTATAAGAAACAGAGTATGTGTACTTTTGGAGTCTCACCGCCCAGCGATCAGGACGCCCAGTGGGATCCTTAAGGGACGAAAGCCAGCAAAGTGCGTGGTGATCGGTAGCGACTGAAATGCCAGCCATTTAAGTAGGGGTGGAATTTTCCCACTGCCCAAACGAGAGCAAGACGCTCCTGTTCCGTGATGGAGTAGTTTTGTTCGGCTGGTGAATGGAGATGGCTGGCATAGGCGATAACATGGGCATACCCATTTTGATGCTGGACTAAAACAGCGCTGATGCTGTGGCTTCTGGCATAGTTCTGTTAGCTCGGAGCCATCAAAATGAGTCAGGGCAGGTCGTGTAGTGAGTAACGTGATGAGGGTAGAGCAGGTGGTAGCCTGTGCAGCACCTAAAAAAAAACGAGATGCCTTTCTTTAATAAGTTCGTTAGAGGGCATGCTATTTCTGTAAAATTGTTGGCAAAACGACGGAAGTATGAGCATAGTCCCAGAAAGCTACGAACTTTCTTTGTGCAAGTCGAAACGGTGAACTTCTGCACAGTTCGAACTTTGTCCCAGTCGGGGCAAACGCCACTCGAGTCGATGAGATGGCCGAGCATGATAAGTTGCTGATGTCCAAAGTGGCACCTGAATGAATTGAGTTGCAGGCCGGCTTTGTGAAAGGATAGAGGAAAGTCAGTTGAGATGTGTTACAAACGTTGGCGAAAACAAAATGACATCATCAAGTTAACACAGGCAAATGGACCATTTAAAACTGCGGAAGAGGGTGTCCATCATGCATTCGAAGGTGGCCGCGGCATTGCCTAAGCTGAAGGGCATAACTTTAAACTGATAAAGGCCATCAGGGGTAACAAAAGTGGTCTTCTCACGGTCCATGTCATCATTAGCGATCTGCCAGTACCCTGACCGCAGGCCAATTGACGAATAATACTTGGCACCATGCAGGCAATCCAGAACGTCGTCTATGCTCAGGAGCAGGTACACGCCTTTTTTTGTGATCTTGTTAAGTTGCCAATAGTCGACGAAAAATCTCGAACTGTTGTCTTTCTCTTTAACAAGAACCACAGAAGCTTAATAAGACAGGTCGATTATATCTTTGGTGAGCATTTTGTCAAACTCCTTTTGAATGATGTGGCACTCAGCTGAAGATACCCTTTATGGCCATCGCTGAATTGGATGGTGTGATGTGAAGGTGTGGGCCCCGGCCTCAAACATACAGGGATGGCACAATGAACACATCATCATCATCATCATCATCATCATCATCAGCCTGGTTACGCCCACTGCAGGGCAAAGGCCTCTCCTATATTTCTCCAACAACCCCGATCATGTACCAATTGTGGCCATACCGTCCCTGCAAACTTCTTAATCTCATCCGCCCACCTAACTTTCTGCCGCCCCCTGCTACGCTTCCCTTCCCTTGGGATCCAGTCCGTAACCCTTAATGACCATCGGTTATCTTCCCTCCTCATTACATGTCCTGCCCATGCCCATTTCTTTTTCTTGATTTCAACTAAGATGTCATTAACTCGCGTTTGTTCCCTCACCCAATCTGCTCTTTTCTTATCCCTTAACGTTACACTTATCATTCTTCTTTCCATAGCTCGTTGCGTCGTCCTTAATTTGAGTAGTACCCTTTTCGTAAGCCTCCAGGTTTCTGCCCCGTAAGTGAGTACTGGTAAGACACAGCTATTATATACTTTTCTCTTGAGGGATAATGGCAACCTGCTGTTCATGATTTGGGAATGCCTGCCAAACGCACCCCAGCCCATTCTTATTCTTCTGATTATTTCCGTCTCATGATCCGGATCCGCCGTCAATACCTGTCCTAAGTAGATGTATTCCCTTAAGACTTCCAGTGTCTCACTGCCTATTGTAAATTGCTGTTGTCTCCCGAGACTGTTAAGCATTACTTTAGTTTTCTGCAGATTAATTTTTAGACCCACTCGTCTGCTTTGCCTCTCCAGGTCAGTGAGCATGCATTGCAATTGGTCCCCTGAGTTACTAAACAAGGCAATATCATCAGCGAATCGCAAGTTACTAAGGTATTCTCCATCAACTTTTATCCCCAATTCTTCCCAATCCAGGTCTCTGAATACCTCCTGTAAACACGCTGTGAATAGCATTGGAGATATCGTATCTCCCTGCCTGACGCCTTTCTTTATTGGGATTTTGTTGCTTTCTTTATGGAGGACTACGGTGGCTGTGGAGCCGCTATAGATATCTTCCAATATTTTTACATATGGCTCATCTACACCCTGATTCCGTAATGCCTCCATGACTGCTGAGGTTTCGACTGAATCAAACGCTTTCTCGTAATCAATGAAAGCTATATATAAGGGTTGGTTATATTCTGCACATTTCTCTATCACTTGATTGATAGTGTGAATATGGTCTATTGCTGAGTAGCCTTTACGGAATCCTGCCTGGTCCTTTGGTTGACAGAAGTCTAAGGTGTTCCTGATTCTATTTGCAATTACCTTAGTAAATACTTTGTAGGCAACGGACAGTAAGCTGATCGGTCTATAATTTTTCATGTCTTTGGCGTCCCCTTTCTTATGGATTAGGATTATGTTAGCGTTCTTCCAGATTCCGGTCAACAGAGAGGCTTTAATGGCACGGGGACAGGACTAAGATGAACGTACACGATAACACACACACACACAGTTCCCTACATGAGTGTCTGTCACTTAGGCACAGTCAAGCTCAGCGTCTATATAGGAAGGCGTCCGATAGTGCGTCGGTATCACACACTCATGGCACGAAGAGGTGCAAAGATGAATCTGCAGCAGCGAGTGGCGCAGAGGCTGGAGGCTGGGGCGGATGCCCGGCACACGACGAGCCACTCGCGCGGCAGCTGGGTAGGGACATCTGCCCGCCACAGGGTAGACCGTTCGGTTAGCTGCACCGGAACATGCCGGCGTCGGATGCTCGCCCAGCAGTGGAGCAGGCTGGTTGAAGCCCAAGGACAGCCCGGCCTGTTCTGCCAGCACACCCAGGAACACCGGCCTTGGGTAGACGAACTGCTCGGCTCGTTCGGAAGGCCAGCCCAGGTAGCTCAGGCAGTTCGCATGGCTGCCGTCTCCGCCCAGACACCGGCCCTTCTCTTCCTCTTCGTCTGTCGCCGCCGCACAGCAGTCACGTGCATTTGGCCGCGACATTCAAATAGTCCAAACTCCTATCACATTTCCCCCCTAGTTCAAGAAGTCGAGGAGGGTAGCACTACGGAGTATCATGAGTCACACATTGGAAGCTATTACTCTAGTCCGGGTCTGTAGCTATTCTACTTAGATAGTCTGCACCAACGTTATCACATCCAAGAATATACTTGACATGAAAGTCGTAATCCATAAGGAGTAAGCTCCAACGTAGTGCGCGACTGTTCACGTGCTTCGCCGAACTGAGGTATAGCACTAGTTGGTGGTCGAACTGCAGGATGAACGGTTTACCGTAAAGGTACACATGAAATTTCAGTACAGCCCACACTATGGCGAGGCATTCCCTCTCAATTATGGAGTAGGCAGCTTCACGTGGCAAAATCTTCCGGCTAGCGTAGGACACGGGATGCAAACGCCCGTTGAGTTCTTGCAAAAGAACTATTCCGAGACTTCTCGACTTCAACTTTGAGTCGCTGATCCATAGCCAGCTGGTTCAAAATGGCGACGCCTTTTGATGTCTACGTTTCGACAAGTGATGGGTAAGGTGGCGTTCTCTCTTCAAGCTCTAGACCTGTCGTGTCATTTGTACCCACCGTTGTTGCTGTTACCTGAAGCAATTCACTGTTGGGTCACTCTTCATATTTTTTTAACATATTTATGTGAGATACCGTTGTTCTGCTCGCAAGGTCAACAACATAGTCCAACGGACTTTTCCTTTCTACAACGTTGAAAGGTCCCTTCTACATAAGTATCAACTTATTCCTTTCACCAGGCAATAGAACAAGTACTTTGTCTCCAGGATTGAGCTCTCGCATCTTGGCTTTCCTGTCATAATACGTTTTCTGTTGCTGTTTCGCTTTCGTGAGCTCTTGCGTGGCGATGGCGCACGTACGTTCTAGCCGTTGGTGCAGTTCCATGATGTATTCATGAGAAGATTTTGTGTCATTATCCAAACGGGTATTTGTCCACAATTCCTTTAGCACAGCCATCGGACCATGGACATAGCGCGCATACAATAGTTCAAATGGGGAGAAACCAATGCTGCTCTGTGGCACTTCTCGGTACGTGAAGAGTAGCGGGCTGAGGTAGCGGTTCCAACATTTAGGTCGCTCTTGGCACATCCATCCTAGCGTGCGCTTTAGCGTGCCGTTAATTCGTTCCACTAATACATTTGCCATGGGGTGGTACAGTGTGATAGGCAATTGCTTAATTGACAGAAGACAACTGAACTCCTTCATCACAGCTGACATGAAATAGGACCCGCGGTCGCTGACAATCTCCCGCGGTAAGCCCACTTGGGAAAACATTTCGACGAGTCCTTCTGCAACAGTTCTCGACTCTGTAGATGGCAGGGCAACAGCGTCAGGGTATCTGGTGGCGAAGTCAACCATAGTGAGGATGTAACGGTTGCCTTTATCTGAAGTTGGGGATAAAGGACCAATAGTATGAATGGCTACACGAGCAAAGGGAGTCTCAATTACAGGCATCATACCCAGTGGAGTGCGTCCGACTAAATGGCACGGCGCCGTTCGTTGACAGAGGTCGCACGATTTAACAAACCGTATCGTCTCCAACTGGACCCCTGGCCAGTAAAATTCAGCAACAATTCCATCCACCGTTCTCGTCACACCCTGGTGATCGGCAAGGATCCCTTTATGAGCCAACTTCATCACCATCCCCCTGAGATCTTTTGGCACCACTAGCTGATCTAGTATCTTCCCACTTGACATTGTGTGCTTCCTGTATAAAATGTCGTCCTGTAGGTAATATTCGCTTGCGCGGCCATCCGCGACCATCATCTTGCCGACCTTTTCGAAGCATCTCCTCAGAGACCCATCGTCCCTCTGTAAAGCTTTTAATTTGCCTTGCTCTATTCCAGTGACTGCGGGTTGCCAGACAGGCAGTGTAGGCAGGGACCGTATCTCTGTTTCCTTTGTCACAGCAACGAGCTCAGTACCAGATTCGTAGTCTTCTGTATGTCTCGAGGAGGCGGCTGCGTTTTTAGCTGTGGACAACGTTTGGCCCTCTACGTCTGGTAGCTCTGCATGAGTGGTGGATGACATCTTGTTGGCAGGGTAACTCGTTTTGTAGCTGTTATGTTTCAGCGGAGACCATAAATTGGCCGAGTCATCAGGTGCACGGGCACCTTCAGTGTTTCCCAATACCACATCATACAGGGGGTCTCGCATACATTTAACTCGCGCGACGCCTGTAAAGAATGGACTGTCTAAGTATACTATCGCTTCCGGTAAGTAGTGAATTGTGCGGTCCAGCAACATTACTGAACTTTTTGTTCCTATCATTTTGTCCTCAGGTACCAAAGAGAGTCGCATGACTACGGTATTGCAGCCAGTGTCTCGTAAGACAGACACCGGTTGTGATTCGAGGAAGCCTCTTCCCACTGGCAGGTTTCCACTGTCACATCTGGGGCCTTGTCATGTTGGCTATTGGGACCATTTCGCCATCTTGAGGCACTACGTATCTGCCACCCTCTTCTGTTGGCTTTTCGGCTTGCGATGGTGCCAGAATACAGGAAGCTTGTCCTTGATTTTTCCTTCTTGAGACTTCACCTCCTTGCTCCTTTCTGCCGGACCATCCGTGAGCTGTAGAGTTCTCTTTAGTCCGGGACCAGCACTGCGAAGCTCGATGTCCTGCTTTATCACAAAGGAAGCACCGATTAGTTGCACGCGGCATCGCTGTTGGAGGTTCAGTCTTGCGAGCAGAGTCTAACACGACCTCCTTGGATAACTTTCCTCTACCTAGATTGGTCAGGTTCTGTGCCTCTATAAAACAATCGGCATTCTTTGACAACATAGCGAGGGTCTTACAATTCCTTTCTTTCAGGAATATTCGCAGCGACGCAGAACATCTTCTCAAAAACTGTTCAGCAATCATGGTGTCCCTGAGGGAATCAAAGGTCCTCTCAATATGGGACATTTCAAGCCAGTGGTCAAAGTAGCCCGATACTCGACCTACATATTGTGGGCCAGTCTCGTTGTCTTCAGGCCTTGCGTTTTGAAACTTTTCTTGGTATCTCTCGGCAGTGCACCGAAAGCGCTGAAGGAGCCTTCAGCTGGTTGTAGTCTAGGGCTGCATTAGAATGAAGCCGTCCTATGACTGTCAACGCTTCTCCTGTCAGGCAGAGGCTGAGGGAGAGTGCCCATTTTGCGCGGTGCCATTCCTGACTTGTTGCCACTAGCTCAAAACGTTGCAAGTAGGCGTCTAAATCATCCCGGGCTTCGTTAAACGGGGGGATCAACTTATGGAGACTGAATAGCTCAGGAGCCGCCCTGGTAACCAACTGTTCCGTAGTTCTGTCACTCTGTGCGCTTTGTGCGCCAGCAGTCTTTTTCTGGAGCTCAATCTTGAGCTTTAGCACTCGTTCTTCCACTTCTAATCGTAGACGCTCTTGTTCTGCCTCCGCTTTCACGTCTTCCCGATGTTAGGCGCGCTGGTCGCGTTCCCTCACGATTTCTGTATCAATGCAACGCTTTAACTCCGCTCCTGTCATTTCTAGCTCTTTCCCTATGACGTACAACCTCTCAATCTCCATCGCCCCTCCTGTGCGTTTGAAAATCCTGGCAAGCTTGCCGAAATTTGTGATATGAAGATGTGGGCCCAGGCCTCAAACATACAGGGATGACACAATGAACACAGAGAGGCTTTAATGACACGGGGATGGGACTAGGATAACGTACACGATAACACACAAACACCGTTCCCTACCTGAGTGTCTGTCACTTAGGCGTAGTCAAGCTCAGCGTCAATATAGGAAGGCGTCCAATAGTGTGTCAGTATCACACACTCACGGTACAAAGAGGCGCAAAGATGAATCTGGAGCAGCGAGTGGCGCAAGGGCTGGAGGCTGAGGCGGATGCCCAGCACACGACGAGCCACTCGCGCGACAGCTGGTTCGGGATGTCTGCCCGCCACAGGGTAAGGCTTAGCTGCACCGGAACATGCTGGCGTTGGATGCTCGCCCAGCAGTGGAGCAGGCCGGTTGAAGCCCAAGGACAGCCCGGCCTGTTCTGCCAGCACACCCAGGAACACTGGCCTTGGGTAGACAAACTGCTCGGCTCGTTCAAAAGGCCAGCTCAGGTAGTTCGCATGGCTGCCCTCTCCGCCCAGACACCGGCCCTTCCCTTCCTCTTCGTCCGTCGCCGCCGTACAGCAGTCACGCGCATTTGGCCGCGACATTCAAATAGTCCAAACTCCAATCACAGATGGGTATCGCCAGTGTTTATGCGGTGCTTGATAGAGCAGGTTTGACCTAGAGGACAGTCACAATGGCCAAAGACATACCGATAAGAGGAGAGGAGGCAAAGGAGATCGTCAGCTTGATGGGGCGAAGGGTCTGGAGTGATCATTTTGTTCAGGTCAGTAGGAGACAGATCGGTTGAACAAGACGAGGTATCGGTGGTGTGTGAGTGAGCAACATAGGTGGAGACAAGGTCGAGGTGACATAGTCGTAGGAAGGCGTCGGCATAGCGAGGGACATGCCCTGTGGGAGCACTTTTGAGCACAAGCTGAAATTCACCACAGCGGGACAAGTAAGATTGTCCCGTGGAGTTATAACAGTACGTGGAATACCAACACTGTGCATCGACAGAATGGCAGTAATGGGAGCAATGACATAGAGTCATATCTCAATATAATGAATCACGTGGGACTGAAGAAAATTGTTCGTTATTCTGAAAGGTTGTTATAGTGAAAGCCCCAAAATTAACCATTCTGCCCATCGACCCATCAAATCATAAGTTATCACCATTTGAGTTATCCATGAAAATGTCGCTGTTGGCTCTGGGCCCATGCTGTTGCTATTTTCCATAGATTCCGCCGCCATGCACCACCGAAGCATCGTATAGTAAGAGTTACGCACTCAAAGCAGACGCTGAGGTACTAACTACTGACAAAAAGGAAGCTTCATGTCACTTCCAAAGCGCAATATTTTTTGTTTGTTTTTTATCACATTCCTTGCCATGGACACCGCAGCTGTCTCATTTGAGGCAAACACCTGAATTATTCTAAAGCACAAGCATGTGTAAACGACACCGTCTGGAAAGTGGAAACTGCAACCATGTGGCACTTCCATGAGTACAGAAGTTACATTTCTCCATGCATGTAGCTGGTATGGCTACAGAAAGAAGCACGAAAGAAAGAGGCATGCATAGAAAGAAGGGTGAATGATGGAAGAGATCACCTCCATTGCTGGGTGACAGTTGCCTGGGCAGAGCATGTGCTTGGAAAACCTTGAGGCTGAGGCTTTGTTAACATGACACAGAAACTGAATCACACTTGTTATTCTGAAAATTTCGGTATTCTGACGTTCGTAGTACTCAGATACAATGAAACCATAAGAAGTCAGCTGAAGATTTCTGAAAAGTTTGTTAATCTGTAAATTTTGTTTACGTAGTGTCCATAGTAACAACATTTCACTGTAGTCACCGTCGGGTACTGGTTGAGAGGGTTTAACAGCAACACAAGTCATAGCTTGTGGTGGCAAACGGACGTGCGCAGAAAAACAGAGGCGACTTTTGATTGTTCTGGGTTGATCAACTACACTTTGTAGGTCAAGCTGTACAGTACCAGCGGAACAGTCGATGAGGGTGGAGTGGGCAGATAAAAAGACAAGACCGAGGAGGACTGTGAACAAAACAGAAGTTTGACAGCCGGCGACACTGACATGTGTGGTACAAAGGCCAGCTACGGGTGACGTACCACTGTCGGGGACACATAGAACATGTGATGGGGCAGCGGTCATGACTTTCTTCAACTGCTGATGGAGGTGAGAGCTCATAACGGAAATATGGGCACCGGTGTCGATCAAAGCTGTAACATATAGGCTATCCACTTCAGTGTCGATCAGATTGTGATTGGTAGGGAGTGTCAATAGAGGGATTTGAAGGCAGGTCGTAATGGCAGTGTCACCTCCAGGAGCTGTAGCCTGCAGTTTCTCGAAGGAAAATGCTGAGAGTAGGATGGGGTTGGGGAATGGTGTGGTGTAGGTGAACAAGAAGGCGAGCGAAGGTGAACGAGAAGGCATCGTAGTGAAGGCGAGCGGCTGTACTAGGCAGCGTTCACAGTGTTGTTGGCAGATGTTTCTCGGTCAGCTTGTGTTGGTACCTGGTGCAGACTTCGGTGTGGATAGCAGAAGCTGGAGAAGCTTGTCTGAGTAGGCGAGGGCAAAGGACTTCCGCAATACCATGAAATGTGTCCAACATATCCACATCGAATGCAAATTGGCTTGTCCTCAGGCGTCCTCAACACATTCAAATCACGATAACTTGCAGTAGGACAATGGCATTGGAGAGAGTTGAAAGTGGCTGAAGGGTAAATGTCAGGGTGGTTCACAGAGCAGATGGTTTGAATGCCCATGTTTGCCAGTTCTTGATGCACAATGGATTGTATAAGTGGTATGGTCGGTTGGGGATCACTGGGCTCCCTGTGCATTAAATGTGCAGGTGATGCGGCTTCGGCTCATATTGAACGATTTGGGTGACAGTTTCCGGCGTTGAAGGCTGAGTCGCCATACGAATGTCCTCACACTTTGATGTTGCTGCCGTGTTTGGAAGGCGTGCGAAGTGGTGGGCGATACGCCGGCTTTTAGCATCTTCGAATAGTTGGCATTCAGTAATAATTTCGTTGACTATCGAGGAGTTTTTAAACACAATCAAATTAAACGCATGCAGCGGAACCCCGGTTATACGTCCCCTGGTCTTGCGACGACCCGGGTTTTACGATGGATTAGCGCAGTCCCAGTGAAGTCCCCATAGAAGCAATGCATTAATAACACCGGTTATCCGACACACTTTCACGACTGACCCACATTATACAACAACCCTCGCAAAGCACGGGGTGAAACGGCGGATGAAAGAAAAGTGCCGCGTGTCTCTTTCCTTGCTCCGTCTTTTTGCATGAAGAGTGCTTGACACCGCTCGACTGATTCGCTTCGGCACAGCGTTCTTCTCTGCCTCGTCTCATCGTTATTTCTCTCTCCCCCACCGGCAGCCGCCCGTGACGCCCGCTGTGCTGAAAACAGCGCCTTCTCATCTCCACAATCACTTTGTCCGTCTCTTCTCGGAGGCATCGCCTGTCGTCGCATTGGGGAAGTGTTTCTCTCCTTCCAGTTTCCCAGCAGCAGATTGCCGACAAGGTTGCGTGGAGAGGCCTAGGTTTATCGCACGTGTTCTTCGTCATAATCCTAGCGACCAACCTTCAGTGGAGGTTTTGAGTTGTGTGGAGCAACGCGATGCACAATGTCCTGAAAGCGGAAAGTTCTGTCGCTCGGCGATAAGCTGAATATTATCGAGGAAGCGGAAAAGCGGCATGGAGCCATGAAAGCCAGCATTGCCCGGGACCTTAAGATACCGGAATCTTCGCTTAGGACGACCCTGGCAAACAAAGCGGTGATACAGTAAAAGCTTGTTAAACCATACCCGCTTTAACAGTAGCTTCATTTTAAAAGGAGTAAAGTCAAATCCCTGACTCAGTGGCCATTGGACATAGTGTGTTTTGTATCCGCATAAACCGTACCAGCTTATTGCTTATGTATCGGTTAACACAGGGTGTTTCCACTTTTCGTCACGCAAACACGGTGATGCATCATTTCTATCGGGCGGCCCGACAGAACAAGCCTCAGAGATCGGAACAACGGTCTCCAAGCGCCCTGTGTGTTTAGCGTGAAGCCACATCAACATCGTTTCGGCAGCGTGCCAGAGACCATTGTGGCGTTGTGCAAGCAAGGACTCATGTCATGCCGAAGCTCGGATAAAAAAGACGCCGGATGCTCAGCATAGAAGAAAAATTATACATTGTTCGTGCTATCGAACATGACACCAAGAAGTCGGCGCTGGCAAGTGACAGGGATCTGCTGTTGACTGCGGTGCGTGGTATTTGGAATGCGAAGAAGTTGTTCGGCAGCGCTGCTGCGACCGCGAAGAGATGTCAGCAACGAGGTTTGACTTTTTGCCATTGTTACCTCTGTTGTTGTCTATGTGTCGGCTAGCAACAGTGATGAGGACGACACGGAAAGCGGAAGCACGGGCTATTCAGGCCCGACAGTGGCAGAAGCTGGGCCAGCCTCATGGATGCAATCGTCTCGATGAGAACAGCACCCCGCGATGAAAAACGCGCCCAGCGACTTCTGCAGTGCTACCGCGTGCGTGCACGGAGAATACGTAACGCCAACGAAGAATCTGCCATGCGAGTGTTTGCCGAGAAGAGGGGGTTGACTGAAAAGCTGGCACGCAGCTTCAGTAAGCTTTAGGCCGCTGTCGTGGTTGCTAGGCTGCCGCAGCATCAAACGAAAATGACACTTCTGTTGTGCGAAGTGATTAAATACTGCATGTTTTTTTCCCTTTTCATCGCACTCTTTGCGAGTTCCGTTTTTGACAAGTAAATGGTCCATCTCGGGCTATTTCGGTTAAAAACTACTACCGTTTAGTACGTTTTTCTGAGCTCCGGCCAACTACGGTTTAACGAAGTTTCACTGTATTGCAGCATGCCAACAAGTGCGGGCTCAAGCAGAAAACGGCAAAAGAAGGACAGCATGAGAAGTTAGAAAAAGTTCTCGTCAAGTGGCTGTACCAAGCATGGAGCTCTGCGATCAATGTTGACAGTGCCATTCTAAAAGAAAAGGTGGACCTTGTGGCATTGCGTGTGGGCATCGACAACTTTCAGGCATCAAACGGGTGGCTGAATCACTTTAAAGAATGAAACAGGATTGTGTACAGCCACTCCTGCGGAGAAAGCACTTCCATGGACGTTTCAACGGTGGACGAGGAGATGGAGTCGCTGCCGGAGATGACTGCTGCATACAAGCCCTGCGACGTTTTCAACACCGATGAGAACAGTATTTTTTTACCATATGCAGCCCTAGCAAACCCTTGCGTTTAACGATGACAGGTGTTATGGTGACAAGCGTAGTAAAGAGCGTGGGACGGCACTATTCTGTGCTAGTGAGGACGGTTTCGAGAGGCTGCCCGTGCTCGTTGTTGGAAAGTTTGTAAAGCCAAGGTGCTTTGAGAACTTGAAGATGCTGCCGTGCAGCTACAACTTCAGCAAAAAGGCAAGGATGACATCTTCGCTCTTCAGCAGTTTTTTGCAGCAGCTGGATAACAAAATGGTGCTAAGGTGAGGAAAATATTGCTTTTGATGGACAACACACTGTGTCACCCACCTGATACGTCCAGCCTGAGGAACATAAAGGTTGTTTTTTTTCCTCCCAACTGCACAAGCCGGCTGCAGCCGCTGGATGCCGGCATCATTAAGTGCGTGAAGCAAGGGTACCAGAAGCAGTTAGTGCAGCGTCAGCTGGCGCCTATTAAGTGCAGCGAGTCGGAAAAAAAGATTACTGTGCTCGATGCCATGCATTTTATTGCCAGTTTGTGGAATGCAGCATTGCAAAGCGCAATCGCTAACTCGTTCAAGCACTGTGGCTTTAAGCGAGAGACTGCCTCCTCTGCTGGGGATGCAACAACCTCGATGCCGCTTGAGGCCAATGCAGGCTTCACCAACGACGATTTCGAGGGTTTAAACCTCACCACGACCTTCGCCGAGTACGTGGAGGCCAACGACAACATTGCGATCTGCGGCGATACGTCGCTAGATGTCCCCATCAAGGAGACTTTGCCTAGTGCCGACCCCGCTGTGACATCGGACGAGGACGAGGACGACACCACAGATGCCGTACCTGAGCCTACCACGTTTGCCGAGGAGCTATGGCACATAGACGGCATCCGGAACTTCATCTATTCACGCGACGCCGCAGAGGACTTCCTTTTGGACGTTGTCCAACTCGAGTGAAAGCTCTTGGTTCACGGATCAAACAAGGTCCAAAAAAACTTGACGACGTTTTTTAAAGTTCAGGGCAGTGGAGTGCCGTAAAGGTTCGTTTGAATAAAGCATGATTGGTACCTGTACTGCAGCATTAATTCTTATCGCATTTACTTTTTCGGTAATTTGGGTTTACAAGCCCTGCAGAGTATGTTAGTAGTTTACATTGAAGTTTCTCGTAAATCCGTCGCACGAAATAAGTAGTATTTTTATAGGCATAATTTATGTCCGGATTTTACGACACCTGCATTCTATGAAGCTTTTTCGCGGTCCCGAGAAAGTCATATACTAATCGGGGTTCCACTGTAGTTCGCGATCCCTTTCAGTATGTGCGCAACGTTATCCGCTTCTGTCACCTTGGCATCAACTTTTCGGCAAAGGGCCAGCACATCCTGAATGTGCGTCAGGTACAACTTGGTAGACGTCTGCACACGAGAGGCAAGTTCTTTCTTGGTAGCCTGCTGGCAGCCCGCCGGTTGGCCAAACAACGCGCAAAGTTTTGTCTTACAAATTCTCCAGCGTGAGTGCTCCTCTTCGTTCTTTTCGTACCGGGCCTTCGCAGTTCCTTTTAAATAAAGTATGATGTTTGGCAGCATCAAGGTCAAGTCCCACCTCTAATGTGCGCTTATGCATTCATAGAGTTGAATCCAGTCATCGACGTCGTCGCGATGAGTACCGGAAAATTTCCCAGGGTCACAGGGTGGAGCCAGGATGACGAGTGGCATGGTGGCCATTACTGACGCAGTTTCACCGCCGGTAGACATGCCTAGAGTGGCGACTTGGTGGGTGCTGCAGAGCTCCGTCTTGCATTAGATTCCAGCACGTCCACCAACATGTTACGTGGAGGCAGACACAACAGGAAAATGTATTTACAATATATATATAAGGCGATCAAGCACCGAACCATATGGTCGAGAGCACGCAGCAGATCAAAAGCGCCTTCATCGACACTCCTTTTGAGGGATTATCCCGTGACAATATGACCATCGTGGTACAGGTTAGAAAACTATCCAAAGCTTGGTGAAGAGAATTCATGCATTTTGGAGCATTCTGTACGTGTGCGACTATGGCAAGTGCCCATTCTTTGGCGAGATGAAGGTCTTCAAGATTTTGACAGCTTCCTTGTTAAGTCCCATGAAAAAGCACCGTATATGCACGATTCGAATGTGCACCTCTTCTGAATAAAAGGTGCATTGAAATTTGCATGGGCATTACAATCGTAGCTAATTTTACTCAAAATAAAAATAAAACCAATTCTTACAAAAACAAACAGAAAGAAAGCTCAATGCAAGGTAAACGTAGCTAGTCACACTGCCATCGAACAGGTCGAAGCATTACAAGATGGGTCCATGGCGTGTGGAGTGCCTTCCCATGGACTGTGGTGCGTGGAGGCATTCTCACATGACACGGGCAGGCACCTACTGCTATCAGTCATGCCTGCCTTGCACCTTTTCCTGTTTACATGGGATCTAGCGACCAGAAAATGTACCATACGATTGCAGTTTGGCAATATAATGCATTTTGGTGCCAAAAGATTGCGATTTCCTGGACTGTATAAATATCAAGAAAGAAATGGAACTTTGTCGGGTCATTTTTGTCGATCTTGATCATGAACATTGCTGCCAGGAAAGCATGCAACATGGGATCGTATCAAAGAGTTTCTTCTGTATATAGTTGTAGAAAAGCTTTGTAGGAAACATTGTTTAGGTCACTAATAACAGAAAAAAGTTTCTATGCGCATCGTGGCATGCTGTATCTTGCCCATACATCTTTTCTACGACTCCCATTGATAATGGCTGACTGGCGTGTCAAGCTGCTGTCACATCTTTGATGTTGCTACTTGCACATGAAAGCAGGGGGGGATATTCTGTAAGAGTCCACCTAGCGCACTGTTCATTTTGGCCGCTGCTGATTGGCTAGGGTCGTTCGTCTCCTCCTCTCTCGCAAAGCTGCATCCAATCGGCAGGGGCCGAAATGGACAGTCCACTAGGTGGACTCTTACAGAATACCCCCCCCCCCCAGTACAAGGTCAAGTGGAGTGCTGGTTAAGGCAAACGAAGGCTTGAACAGTCTACAATGTCAGCAGTTCAAGATGAGTCAGACTTGTACGTACATAATGACTCAGTTTGTATGAAGTGTGTACCTTTTATGCCCTTTGATGCAGGGTGTTTCATGTACAAGGTGTGTTCAAAAAGAAACCAAACTTTTGAAATAGTGTGCCAACCAGCAGATGGAGTGCACTGGAGCCACTGAGCGCACGTAGCAGCAGGTTTAAACAACAAGCTGCCGTTTACTTAATTTCCTTCTGACCATTATTTTGCGAGCTACAGCTGCTGAAGGGAGCAGTTCCACAAGCTGTTCGTCAGATCAGCGCCAAAGTGACAGTGAAAGAGCTTGAAGAACAATGTGCATATGTGTGTGAAATATTGCTACAAACTTGGCAAAACTTTCACAGAGATGTTTTGTTTGCTTAGCCAAGCAAACGGGGAGCACTGTATGAGTTGCACGCAGTGCTAGGAGTGGTTTAAGTGCTTTGAACATGGCAGAATGTCGGTTGGTGATGATCCCAAGCCTAGACAACCTTCCGCATCAACAGATGATGACCATGTCAAGACAGTTCTTGCTGTGATTCGTGAAAATCGCTGTTTAACTGTTCGAGAAGTTGCTGTGGAAGTGGGCATCAGTGTAGAATCATGCCATCAAATTTTGAGTGACAAACTTGGGATGTATTGTGTCAGTGCAAAATTTGTGCCACGTTGATTGACTGACGATCTGAGACAGACCCGTGTTAAAAGCAGCCAGGAACTGCTTGCCACTGCCACTGCCGATCAAAACTTCCTTAAGAACATTGTTACAGGGCGATGAGGCGTGGGTTTATGCCCATGATATTGAAACAAAGGTGCAGTTGTCACAATGAGTGGGCAAAGGGTCTCCTCGTCCAAAAGAAGCACGCATGAATTGGTCTAAGATCATGGCGATGTTGGTTGTGTTTTTTTATTGCAAAGGCATTGTCCATCAGCAATTTGTACCACATGGTCAGATGTAAACAAGGAAGTCTACCAGAGAATTCTAGCGCATTTGAGGGATGCTGTGCGCTGTAAGAGGCCTGAATTGTGGGGAAACCAGACTTGGATGCTGCATCTTGACAATGTGCCGGCTCATGCGTGGCTCCTTGTCCACAGCTACCTAGCAAGGCATTACACTCCCATTGTGCCCCATTCATCACATTCTCTGGACCTAGCCCCAGCAGAGTTTTTCCTGCATCCCAAATTTAAGCCCAAGTTGAAAGGACATCATTTCCAAACCCTAGAGTAGATTCAGGACGATTCCCAGAAAGTGCATTTCAGGAGGCTTTCTGAAAATGGAAGAAACAATGGGAAGGCTGTATTGCCAATAGAGGGTACTACTTTGAGGGGAACAGTGCTTAAAATGAGTACTATAAACAATCAAGATGTTATAGCAAAAGTTCGGTTTCTTTTTGAACACACCTTGTAATTAGAACCAAACATTAGAAAACAGTGTGGCACATCATAACAGGCTATGTTTTGTTTTGCACTTAGCTGGCAAGATAGCCAAGAACAATCATGTAAGTATCTAGCTTACCTTATTTATCCTTATCTTATCTCATGCCGTATTTATCATCGTATTTAACTTTTAATGCAACTTATGCCATCTTAGAGCATGAGTCTTATTTGAAGAAGTAGAAGATCTTGTTTGGGAAGACCTGGTGCTGTTTTATTTTTAATGCTACTTTATACATATCTAGTTCTTTCCTTTGAAGTTTTCAAGGAAGCCTGATAAATATTTTTTTAAATATGTCGTTGTACATTTGCATATCACTATAGGGTTCTCAAAGTACAAAGACTGCTTGCAAGTGTCAAGGAAGCAGCCGTTCACGTCACCCAATATAAACGCTAGGCAGCAATGTTAGCAATATTGTTGTGAAAGTGAAAAGCCACCATGCTGACAACTAATGAACAATTGGTTAGCTCTGAAAATGGAGCCAAACACTCTGATCCGCTTGTATACCGAGGCCTACATGTGGATACTGTTAATTTAAAACACAATTTAGAGCACTGCTGTCCAGTCATGCAGATGGGCAGTACTAGTAATATTTCCTGCTCACTTTTTGCAATTCTGTGAAAAAAAATCTTTACAAAAGACAACTTATGAAAACAACTCCTACAAGTGGTTCCAACACACTCTGGAACAAATATTTGAGGACTTTGGTAAATGATTTTCAATAAATGGTGAACAAAGCAGAAAAGCAGCATTTCGTGTAGCTAAAGGCCGGTACAAACAAGGTGCCATTGGTTGCATCCATGTATGACATACCACTTTTAAAAAAAGCTTTTGTTCTAAGTACAAAAAAAAAATTAGCATCACTCATATCTGACTGTATTCTTTCTCTAGCTTCTTTCTTCTTATAATATTTCAGGATTATGTACCACAGTTCGTGAGGGAAACGTCATGCAGTAAAATGTACTGCTCGCAGTTCATTGCCGATGCTGCGTATGCAAATACAGCTCCTTTCGCTCAATGGCAGACTATGAACATTTCATGCACTCAAAAGGTTTGTCAGCTTCCCGAGTGAACTGGTGTCTTTCCAAGTCACTCTTCTGCACACAAAGATATTGTAATAGTAACGAAGAATGCCACAAGTGAAAGAAGAGGAAGAGAAGGGCTAGCAGAAGGATAGTGCAGCAGTGGGTCAGGGGAATAGCTGGTTTCTGGAACGGCTGAGATTTGGGTGTGTTGTGTAATGCTTGGAACCCATTCAAGGCACCGGACTCCCATTACATCTTGGTGCCAGCGGTGTTAAGCAGCAGCAGACGTCCTCCAGTACGATGATGCATGCAAACAGCATTTTGCCTGTGTGCCCTCACTTATCTCATTTTTCCCTACCCTACAAAGCAGAACTTCTTGCCAACATGCGGTGAATAATAAGGAGATTGCATTTTCTCTCCTAACACTCTTCTAAGCTCTTTTCTTGAGAATTATGACAACAGTGGAATCTGTGTAAACACTTTCAAAACTATTCACTCACGCTTCCTGCTTGTCAGCATGCTGGGTGAAGCCTTCATCCTGTATTGAACTTAAGTTGGTTCATGATGACAATACTTACTAGGAGACGAATGTTAACAACAGCTGGCATCACATGACACCAGAAAGTCACCAAATGGTTGAGGAGGAGGCAATAACTTTGTCGAAAACAAAGAAAACAAATTGGCACTGCATCCATCCTTTGGAGGTGATTGGTGACTTTTTTTAATGCGATTAGCAATTAATCTTATGTTGGTGTGTGGGCTGTCAAGCACAATGAAATACCATGCAACTTTCTTTCAGCAGTTGCGAGGGACCCAATTGCGGATCCACCTACCGTCCATTCCTCTTCCTTCTAGCCTATCTTCACGCCAGCTGATGTGGTTGACCAGGGCAGCGCCGGAAGAAGGAGGAAGATGCACCCCAAGTGCCACCCTGCAGACAAGGTGGCTGTGGTCACTTGAAAAGCCATTCAGGTGGGCACACTGCACATTGATCTGCACGCTGATAATGGGGGGAAGGTCCGATCCTCTCGAGAGTGATTGTATCGTCATGCCCATTGCGCAGTCTAGTAAAGTCGTGAACTGGACGTTTAGCAACTGGGAAGGGGCCGTCATAGTGACATGAGAGGGGCTTGTTGGGCTAGTTGGTACATGGTTATACTAGGAGAATGCCAGCAAACACTTAAAAGTAGAAAAAAAATTGAGAAGCAGACATAGACAAAGTGACAGGAAGGTGGCTGGACTAACAAATGAACTTCATTCATGAAACCTGCGTCCCCCAAGTCCGTACTAAACATGCGCAAGGCACAACATAGCGAAAACAAGGTCGACACCTTATCTATGCACGAAATATATGAGAAATAAAAGCTCTTTCTTGGTAAAGAATGCAGATAGTGTGCTTACACCCTTCTCGCGGCCAAGTTTATAGATGCGATAGGCTTCAATCAACTCTCTTTCCTGCCGAGTCTTAGCCTTCCCCAAGATTGAAATGTCACTGAAGATGGGATTACAACCACACTCCTTACAATGCAGTGGAAGATTACCTCCTGTGCCTGTGTGTATTAGATTCGCATGCTCACGCATCCGATCACTTACACAGTGACCGGTTTGTCCTGTGTAATCTCTGCCACATGTCAAAAGAAAACTGTACACTACAAATGTGTCATACGTGCAGTGTTTCGCGACATGCTTGGAATGTTGATGATTTCCTTGTTTTCTTAAGTATCGGACAAAGTGATTGTCTCACTGACGTTATTTGCAGTATCTCATCAGCTTTTCAGCATTGCTCTCGACATGTCAGTTTCATCCGCAAAGCACCACAAGAAAATACCATCGGGTTTTTCAATTTGACTCTAACCTTCCATGCTCAAGGTCACGTTTGCTGGGCTTATGATCCAAGTACTAAAAACGCGTTGCTACCGTACCAATCTGCTCACTCAAAACTGGTCAAGCATGGCATAGCCTTTTTGAACTAGTGAAAAACAGAGGGGATCGCGAAGTGCGAGACTATATAAAAAGGAATGTGGTGGTTATGCCGTATGTACATGGCATTTCACACAGATTGAAAAGGGTTGCTGCAAGGAACGACATCAGATTGGTTTGTTCGGCACCTTGTAAGCTTGCAAAACTTTGCATGAGGGTCTTGCAGCACAGTTTGCGAAGGAGTACGTGCAATACCAAGCATGTCGCGAAGCGTCGCATGTGTGATACGTGTGTGGTGTACAGTATTCCTTTGACATGTGGTAGAGATTACATAGGACGAACCGGTCACTGTGTGAATCTATGCGAATCATGCGAATCTAATACCCACAGGCACAGGAGGTAATCTACCACTGCATTGTCAGGAGTGCGGTTGTAATCCCATCTTCAGGGACGTTTCAGTCTTGGGGAAGGCTAAGACTCAGCAGGAAAGAGAGTTGACTGAAGCCTATCGCATTTACACACTTGACCCTGAGAAGTGTATAAGTGCACCGTCTGTGTTCCTTACCAAGAAAGAGCTTTTATTTCTTGATCAGTGTAGACATGCATAGATAAGGTGTTGACCGTGCTTTTGTTATGTTGTGCCTTACGCATGTTCAGTGCTGACTTGGGGGACGTCGTTTTTATGAATGAAGTTTAGTTTTTAGTCAGGCCACTTTCCTGTCGCTTTGTCTATCTCTGCTTCTCGATTTTTGCTACTTTCAAGTTTGCTGGCATTCGTCATAGTGACGTTGAAGAGGACGGCGAGGTGCGTCAATATGGAAGAAAACATGAGAGGATGTTTGCAGGCTTGAGGGCAGGAAAACTTCATGTGGGCTCACGTGAGTAGAAGTTGGCGAAGGATGCAAGGTTTGCATGAAAGTCCGCAGATGCTGGGCAGGAGAAGCTGTATCAGGAACAGGCTGTGTGAAAGAGGCACGGCAAGATCATCAGATAAGCGTAGGATGCAGCAGTAAACAATCTCGGCTAATGAGCAGGAGAGCTCTGGCCGGAGGGTTTATCGAAGGCCAAGCAGCGCTACTGGCAGGCTGAGCAGCAAGCACTGCTTTCAACTTCCGGTGCAGCCTCTCGATGCTGCTGTTGGGGGCTAGGCGATAAGCAGTTGTGGGAGTGCGCACTGAGCCGAGATGTTGGGGACGTGAAAAGCGCAGACTCGAATTGTCTGCCGCAGTCAGTAGTTACCGTCGATGACACACCAAAACTGCTGGTCCAGTTAAACAGTAAAGTACGGGCAACTGTGTCCGCTGTGATGTCAGGCATGGGAGCCACTGCAGGTCACTGGGTGTACCAAGCAATACACGTAAGCAAGTACATGTAACCACGAGAAGGTGGCAAAGGTCTGACGATGTCCAGATTAGTGGTGTCAAAGCATGCATCAAAGAGCAGAAATTGTACCCACAGAGGCTTGGTACATCGTTGCACCTTCTAATGCTGGCAGACTGTGTAAGCATGAACTCTGTCATACACGTCGGTATACGCTAGGCCAGGTGTAGCGTTTGGTGAGAAGGTCTTTCGTGGCACATACACCTGGGTGGCAGAGCGATTGCATCAAATCGAAAATCAAAGACAGCACAATGAAGAAGAGAAAAGACGTAGATGTGAGCACAGCTAGCTGAAACATCGCATTAGAGCATGACCTCCTGGTCGCGAAAGGCAACCTGTTCCAGGCAGAGTGATGAAGAAGACCGGAGGTGTGGAAGCTCGGGGTCAAATGTATCGCCACAAGCGACAACAAGGAGAGGTCAGCGAGACCTGTTGTGGCGTTATTGCCGATGCGGCTCAGAGGCACTGTTGAGGCTGCTTTTCACATAGCGTATGTCAGTCGTGAACTTGGCAAGGGAAGCAAGATGGCGGAAATCTCGAGGGGAGTGGTTGGTGGTGAAGGAATGTATGATGGAAGTGGGATGCTTGTGGTAGGTGAGAATGATGATTTCTCGAACTTCGCGGAAGTACCTGAAGTGTGCCACAGCAAGGCAGGCAGCAAGCAGCTCCTGTGTGAAAGTGCTGTATCGATGCTCAGTGTTGCACAACTTCCGGGAAAAGAAGGAGATGGGAACCCATGCACCATTAAGCCACTGATGAAGAGCGGCTCCTACGGCTACTGAAGAAGCATCCATCACAAGGCTAGTGGGAGCAGCCTGTGAAGGTGGTTTAGGAGTGCAGTTTGGGCGAGTTTGTCTTTAACGGCGGAAGAGGCCTGCTCGACGGCAGAGTCCCAAGGCAGAGTGGCAGGCCCGCCTTTCGAAGTGGAAAGGAACGCTTCAAGAGGCTGCAATAGTGTAGAGCATGTAGGAATGAAGCGACGGTAAAATTTGACAAGGTCGAGAAAACAACACAGGCTGCGTATGGACGTCGGAGGTGGGTAGTTGATGATGGCCTGTACCTTGTCAGGTAGTGGAGTGATGCCTTGCTTGGTGATGCGATGTCCTAGAAAATTGTCTTCTGAAACCCCAAACTGACATTTGTCAGCATTGATGATGAGATCATAATCACGCAGATGAGCAAACAGTGGACAGAAATATGCTTTGTAGGTCTCCGAATCCTTACTAGCGACGAGGAGATCATCAATGTACACAAAGCAGAACAATAAACTGCTGTTGAGTTCACATTTAGAATGCTGGAATGTTTTGGCCGCTTTACACGAACCGAAAGGCATACGCAAGAGCTTGAAGAAACGAAACGGGGTGGTGACAGCAGTTCTGGGCACATAATATAGTGCAAAAGGGATCTGGTGATAAGCCTTCATTAGCTCTATCTATGAAAATATCGTGGTCTCAGCTAGAAAGGCAGTGCAGTTCTGAATGTTGGGTAGAGGGTAATGGACAGCGACAGTGACCACATCCAGCATGCGGTAGGCACCACATGGTGGCCACTGGTTGTTTCTTTTAGGCACCATGTGGAGTGCCAATGACCACGAGCTTGACGATGGATGAAAATTTTTTTGGCTGCAACATATGCTCGAACATGTTTTGAGCAACACGGAGTTCGTCGGGACCGAGTTGGCACAGGCGGCAGTGCACAGGAGGGCCTGTGGTGACAGTGTAATGCATCACGGTGTGTTTAGGAGGCTTGTCCATAGGGGCCTTGTACAAATATACCAATGTAATTAATGACTATAGTCATCATAAACAAAAATTTCTCACACAGTGAGCCTATGGCGACTATGCTCGTCCTATTGCATCTAGTTGTGATTCCTGACACTAGATAGCCAAGCTTGTGAATGTCGTGCCATTTGTGACTTGCCTTTCATTATATTGCCGCCTCCGACAGCCCCTCATAAGACCTGGCTACTTCCTCGAAACGAGGCAATGAAAGTGCGCATAAAAGAAAGTATTTTGATGACTCCTCATCAGACGACAGCTCTGTAGAGTTTTGCACGGAAAAGGAAAGCTGTGTGTTCTCATCTGAGGAGTTGAACAGCACAGAGTTGGCCTCTGTAGTGCACCTTGCTTCGAAGTCCACCATATGAAAACTGCCTACTAACTGCTTTAGAAGGTGCGCAAAAGTAGCCACTATTCATGTGCATGTTTCTGCACCGTTATTTTTTCTTCGTATTCTCTTTCTTTCATTGTGTATCGAGCCCTGCAAAATGGTTTTTTGCAAGACACTAGGGCCATGCAGTGAAGCCTTCTTCAAACTATCTTTTTACGCAATTTGTGTTATAAAGGAGCCCCATTCGATTGAAATAATAGTGCCATTTTATTTAGAAACACATGCTCTACAAACTGAGCGAAAAGAGAAATTCCAGTAAATTTGGTTTCTTCTTTCTTCACAGTAGGGTAAGGGTTAAAAACTTTCCATTTGGCAATGAATTGTCCATGATAGTGCACACAGGTTTTACTGCAAAATCTAGCAAATGCAATAAATGAGCAAGGGAATGTGCTAATAAGTGTAATTCAATACAGAAATGCACCAATGGCATGTAGGGCATAAACAGTTAGCGTGATATAGAAAGTATGTTCATAACAGTATTAAGAATGGCAGATGCAAAATGGATAACTGCTCAAGAGAACAGTTGTGCCCAACCTAAGCCAAGCATGGCCACAGAGCAACAGAACAGCCTGGTATGATGCGCGTTTGCCAGTATTGGGCACTACATCAAATTATTAAGGGAATTTCTTGAAAAGACATTGTTGACATCAAAAGCATTATATTGGATTCTTTGAAGCATATAAAATGCATTGCAGCAAGTTTAAAGAGAAAGGCTAATACCTACTACGTAGGTGGAATAAGCTGCTTGCAGCTTGACAGTGATTATCTCTGTATAGCTGCTGGCATTCAGTGCATTTTGCCCAAATAGATAAGCAATTATAGTTGACCATTTAACCTCCAAATCCTGCTTCTAAACAAATGTACAAGCTTTACAATAGGCCTATTACCAAAAATACAATAGATGCATGGGTCACGTTCCGTATTCAGCAGATATGTCAAAACCAAGGAAAACTTGCTCGCATGAACAGGAAGTGTTCTCCCAAATGAGCTTGTAAGTTCGTGTGTCTGAACATATGATCATGAAAAAATAAAACGGGCTGTCAAACACTGATATGATACACTGATGTGAGCTATCGAGAGGAGTTAATGGCAAGGAAAGCAAGCAAGAGAGAGAGAGAGAGGAATACAGGAAGGCAGGGATGTTAAGTCAACAGTCTGGTTGGCTACCCTACCCTGGGGGATGGGAGAAGGGGAATAGAGAGAAGGGAGAGAGAAAGCAAGAAAAGTGCTGCATGCACAAGCAGAGCTCCTGCAATTTTCCAAACACACGCAGCTGAGGTTATGAAAGGACTAATATTGAATAACTTTTTTCTTTATATATCAGTGCAATGCTCTTTTAATAACAATAGTTTCATTCCTACATCAGATGCACAGTAAAACTTTGTTTCAACAAAATTAATGTTGAAACCAAACAAACAGTTCATTTGCACAAGATGCTTTGCTGGGCTAGCTTGTGTGTGTAAACATGATTGAAGTTAGTGCAGAAAACGAGGGAAAAAGAGCAGAAGGACAGAGACCCTTTCTATTTCTTATTTGTTGTGTTACTTTCCGTCAAGTTTGTTTGAAACTTCACTGAACTGAGTCGTGCCTGTAGCAGTATATTTAGTACCACAGCATGTGCATACCATTCGAATGAAAACATAAGCATTTATTTTACTTACAATATCAGGGCATTTCAATATGTTACCAAGACCTAATTAGAGAGCTGCAACTACGAACTGGATAAAGTTTGCATTTCAAAGCTGAAAATGTGGGCAACATGATTACACAACTCTGGAGCTTTTAAGCTTATAGAAACAATATAAAATCAACTCCAATTAAAACATTAAGATCTGATGTTGCTAAGCAACACTACCACTGGGAAACTTCATAAATTGTGCAGAATGACATTGTAGTTGTGCTGCGATGTAGAGAAAAAGCTTGTGTAAGCTACAATTTGCCTCATACTAAGTTCATGCAAATGAAACAGGTTCGATGAGGTGCTTACAGAGGAGGACTTTGTTGACTGGAATCTTTCGTCAAGTGAGACTCCTGAAACTCGGCTTAGACTGCCAAGAGCAGAATACAGTCACCTGTTGTACATTACTGTTCCTACAGCCCGCTTTTCAAAACAAATTCCACAAGACTTAAGATAGTCAACTAGCCATGCATAAAAAGTTACTCTCCCAAATGTTCGTGCCAGAATATATTTTCCGTTTCCATTTTTCTCAGAGAAGTCAGAATAGAGTGGCCCTTCCCACAACATTGCTGCTATCACATGCCCATTGAGTTTGATGCAAAGTTTAACAATTTTTCACAAATAATCATTGTGGCAATTACTACTCTTATTCTGAAAAACCCCACCCTTATATATAATACCCCTTGAGGCTATTTAAGGAAATAAAGATGAATGAATGAACAAAAGTACATAAAAAAGCTTGCTTGCACACCTCAGCTTGCTGCATTCAAACACACTGAATGAGCTGAATGTGTTAGATACCAGACATGTTTGCATGCATGTGATGATTGGGTGTTCATGCTTAATTTGTGCATACCATCAGTTCTGAATCTTACTGAAAATCAAGAGCACAAAATGAGTTACTATGGTGGGGAGAAGTTTGGGAAAGCCAAGTTATCTGGAACTGTGGCGTGAAATTGCAGCCTGCTACATCATGCAAATTTATTCAGTGGCACAATTTTGAAGCCAACAGGAATAAAACTGACAAATTCCCCCATAGAAAGTGCTAGATGCCATGTCAGCAGTATAACTGACTCTTCCAAGTTGTTTCTGAGAGCAGCACCACTGAGATGTGCATCAAACTGCTGCGTAAGCAGAATGTTTAAGAAAAGATTGTTGCACTTTCATCTAAATGCAGTAAAATCCTAAAGAAAGAAATCACTGCTGATCCACTTCTGTGAAGGTAGTTAGTCAGCGAAGCTGTAGATAAGTTGTGCCTAATGTAGGGCAACTTGTCAAACACTGATCCCATGATGCGCACCCATTACTAACGCTGCTCTTCAAAGTCATATATGACACAAGCACACATTTCAATGCAGTTTACAAAGCCTTTACTTTATTAATTTCTTTGAAACTACTGCTATAATTGCTTTGCAGTCGCTATGATACACACAGACGTTTTCTGTTCTTATTTGAGGAATGTTTTTCACCAAAGTTATATCAACGCATGACCTGTGTACGATGGCTGGTTGAACGGGATCATTGAAGTAACTGAGGCCGAACGCTTCCACGAAGTGGGTGAACGACAGCTTTGCTTCCGGTTGTGAGATGTCTACGTTAAAGTCTCTGACAACGACCACCGGTGAGAATAGAAATGTACGTTGATCAACGCGGAAGTGCACACGCCTTGTCATCAATCATGTCGTTTGATGGCTTTTTTACTTGTGCATTTCATATTGAAATGAAACCTGTGCTGTATGTTTTCTTCACGCCTCTGCCTCATGGGGGTATGAGTCATGGCTCCTGGCTCTGCAGTGCCGTCGGTATGGACCCACTGGGTTTCTTGTCGACGTAATGGATGCAAAAAAATCCTGGGGTCTTAGCCATAGACAGCTTCACTGTAGAAAAAAAGAGCTGTCAAATACAACAGTGTTATGTGAGCATTGCATAGTGTCATTAAGGGTGAGAAAAATGCACGAGAGTGGGCCAACATTAGTACTTCATAATGTCTACACTTGATGCACAAGAGCAAGGCAGAGGCAACAGCATAGAAACAGATGAGAGCATTTCTTTGTCTTCCTTGCTGTCTCTGTCTTGTTCCTGCATTTCAATTCTACAGTGTACAATGGTGTCTAAAAACTATTGCATTCATCTTGTAATGTTAATATTCAGAAGCCTGCTGAATTGATAATGCTAATTAGCTGATGAGATCACACAAAAATGCTGCCTAAGAACTGACATCTCGGCAAGTTAATATCAATTCATACTGTGGTTTGTGCAAATAACGCACAGAATGAGAAGGAAGAGATAGATGACTCAAGTGCAAAAATACAAAAATACTGAATGAGATACAAGAATGCCGCATGAGTCTCCAGACTACTGTTAACAATGTGGAGCCATTTTCACTTGCATGGCAAGTGTTATCCATTAAAACGGTTTTTGCACGTAGCCTGGAATGGCCTGTATGTGTACAGTTTAACTTGGTGAGACAGTGAAATATTGTTGAACCATAGAGGCAGGTGATGCTGTGCCTCTTCCCGTCACTTTGTGGGTGCTGGCTGCTGTTGTATTGCCAAGTAGTAGGAGTGCGCGAAAAGTATTTTTTGAGGTTGAATCGAACATGTATTGAATAGTGCCAGAAGGGAATTAAATGAAATATGGGATACTTTTCTAGTAGTTTTCGAGTAATGAACACCCGTTATCACCATTGCTGTAAAACTATCTCAGGGTTCGTAGAGTGCTCAGCAGTTAAAGTGTAATACTCGAACAGTATGGTGGCCGGTAATTCCTGAGCCACCAGTGATAGTTGGGTGATCGCTGAAGGGACCGAAATGTGTCACGATGCATTAAAATGACTATCATTTTCATGTGACACAAAAGTGCATCAGCTCAATGTCCCCAGCATCCAACGTAAAAAAGCATGGCACAAGAAAGTGCTGGTCACTATACTGTCTGTGTATAGCGTTTCGATCACTAAGCACTGTACAGCTCCTTGAAATCCTTGAAAACCCGTCAATTTGGAAAAGGAGATTCAAAGGCCGTTAAACTACTTGAAAATAAATGTGCTTTATGAATTCCTTGAAAACTAAGGTTGGGGGCTAAATTTGGAAATTCAAAGTAACAAGCGAGATATGGAGGAAAAGGTAGGAAGGTTACGCAAGGACACGCCCGGTTGGGTACTCTGCACTTGATAAGGAGGAGAGATAAAAACTAAAGGTAATGAGGCAGTGTCAAAGTTACAAGCTCCACATAGGGGAGGTCTACACCATCGACACTGTCCATCAGGAAAAAATTCTAGTATTTTACTCTGGAAGTGTTGCCAAATAGTTTCAATGTGATGTTACCACAGCCACCAACCACAGGCTTGTTTGAATCATCGTAGCCATTGTGGAGCTAAACAAAGCCACATCAAACAACCAAACCGTGCCACCATTTTTTGTTTTCCTAGTTGGCTTACACCGCTGCTATCATGACTCCGTTTTCGAGCCCTTGGCTCTAGAAATTCATGGCAAAAATAATATTAAAAAATTCACAGTTGATTACGATAGTCCTTAATGCGAATTTTGAGTGCAGCTGTTTAGGTATTTTGAATTCACGATATACTGTGGCAAAGATTTTATACCGAACAACAGGGTGCTCTTGGTGGCAGCACGGAGCCTCTGCTCGGGCAGCTCATTTAGCAGTAGTGGCAGACAAAGCATTTCCACTGATTGGGTCATTCATCGTTCAGAAAGGAAGTGTGAACACGGGAGCTCCTGGCTGTGGTGGTGGTGCCGCAGGTGAAGTAGCGCAGGCGCAGTGGGTCCGAAGCCCGCACCAGCGCTTTGTTTCCACCCTGGTTGCCATGTCTGGTTGCCGCCGGCATTCTGCTTTCCTCCTCACCATCTTGTCATACCCTCCTCTGCTTTTCGACTGATGGTTCCGCTGCGCTGTCCTCTCTGCTTTTCTCCTTGCACCCTCTTCAATCTTGCCGCTTTTTTAATGCCCCACTGTATGCCCCATCCGCTCTCCTCTTAGTTGGTTACAAATGATGCCGATGTTTCACACAGGAGCGGATGCCTAAGAGCTGCGCTCTGAGCAGTAAGTTTCAAACATTTGTTATCCACATGACGACTATCTTTTGCCAAAGTAGGACACTACAAAACCATTGTGCCAGTAGGCAATTGACATCATGGCAATGGGAAAAGTCAACTTCAAAGGTGTAACAGAGGGGTGATCTGGGCAAGTTAGAACAGTTCACTCATCTGTGTCTTCATTACCTCTTCCGTTTTTATCCCCTGTTTTGCATAGTGCACTGCTCGTCGTAATTATAAAGTAAGCTGCAGAGATTAAAGCATATGTCCAGCTCAGCAGCTACTTAGCTACAAGAAATTTCAGCTAAGGAGGAGATCTTGCCACTTTTCACTGTGTGTTTTTCCACCCTTTTTGGATGCTTGGCCTTTGGCATATTGAAATCCTTGAACGTTCTTTGAATATTGAGTAGAATGTTCTGTACACACCCTGCAGTCTTCTCGTTCTAGTGAACTCACAACGTTAGCTAGTTTGGCTCATTGCATTTCATGTTACCCTATAGACTCGTGTAAGGGCCGCACCCCCAACTTGGCAGTCCAAAATTTGGAAAAAAAAACATTCCAACACAGAAGCAATCGCATTTGCTGCCTCCATGCCCACTTCGGCGAATTTTCGCAAGCTGTGTTGTTCCGCGCACTGCTACCAGATCACAAGAGCAATTGTGGCAATTGCTACGATTAGGTGAATGCCTCATTTTCCCCTAATTAGTTACTTCTCTCCACCTTGCGGGTTTCCGCAGAACTATTGCGTCAAACCCTTGCGTTTGCTTCGAGTTGTTGACAGATTCGACTTCGCCCTGCTATCTGCTAGCTGTCTGGTTAGCTCGGATGGTAGAACGGCTGCCCCGGAGAGGCGGTGGTCCCGGATTCTAGTCCCAGACCAGGACAAATTTTTGTTCAACTGTGAGGCTTTTCTTTCGAGGAACCCGTATGGGTTTCCTTTGTAGCAATTGCTGCAATTAGGTGGATGTCTCATTTTCCCTTAATTAAGAGCCATCTAATAGTGGCACTTACACAGGACTGAAAAATTCGGTCCCGTGTAAAGACCGAACTTTGTCACAGTTGTGGAAAAAAAGTACAGACCTTGCACGAGTCTGTAAGGTATAAAGTATTGTTTATTAATAGCACAAATTGCACTTTAGAACTGAATAAGCAACTTATTTGCATACTCGGGGCTTATTGCCGAGTACAAATGATAGTGGTTTAGCTGGAAAAGTCTGGCTCCCTAAGTGGTGCCGCGTGCTCCACTACGTCTCATGTTTTGTGTATTTACTGTGTTCACTGGAATAGCATATGCAGCGTCTTTGCTACAATCTTATGCATGATTGGGCAAAGTTGGTGATTATGTATATTCGGAATGTATTAGGAAATATTCATATTTACGAATAGTGACTTCGATTCGAAAATCAAATGAAATAATTTGGTACCCCTACCAAGTAGACAACAACTTGGGTCACTGGGTGTGTGCCAAGCGTCGTACCATATCTCCTTCATCTTCATGACACAAACAGGTAACAGCTGCAGGGGGCGAAACTGTGCTCATGTTGCCTACCACCACTGCTATCTGACTAACTCAAACGAGTTTCGCATCATTTAGATTGCTACACTGTGTAGAATCTGCGTGTTTTATTTATCTCAGTAGAGGCACACACTGAAAATAAACACTGAGAAAGTTTTCCTGTCGGCAAAAACAATCAACTTCTTTTTTTTCCCCAGATCCTACGATTCACTGATTGCATTCCTCTTCTTTCAGTAGCTAATTAATGAAGAAAATTAATGAAGAAAATTTGCATGCTTGGAGTAGTGATTATGAAAAACTGCCAATATGTGTGCTTAAAAAAATTCAACAAAGTCTGTCTGGTGTCACATAAGTCAGATACTGTAGACAAGGCTTCAAGCTATATTTCAAACGTCAGTTTGAAACACCTTGGTTACGATAGTGGAGCTGAAGTCCTATCTATTCTTTTGTTCTGTTAGCTGCTAAACACTTGGATTGTTCGCTTAGACAACGAAGGCCTAGAATAAAAGTGTTGCATTTCTCTTGCAAAAACAAGTCACGACAGTGTATGCAGAGAACTATGTGTTATGTAGCTGTCGTATTTTATGTGAATACACATCAAAATATTTTAGGTATCTTTTGACTGCGCTAACCAAAGAAGTCAAGTAACCTGTTCATTTTTAAAAAATTGAGCCATACAGAATGAGGCAAGGGGAAGAAGGAAGGCAGGTCACACGTGGTGACAAGTGAGCATTTACTGAAAATTAGAAGGTAAAAAAATATATGTGCAGACTACGTGCATTTGCCACACGGACATTCCACCCTTGCTTGCTCTATCTCGCAATAGATAAATTATGTCAAAAACCATCACAAAAATGAGCTGGACGTCCTTGTTGGTTACAGCTTAAATTCAGCATTGTGTATCACTGTAGTACAACGCAGGCTTGGCCAACACATAAATCGCCTTCTCAACGGGTGTGAACAGTCTTAATGATTTTCCACACTTGTCTCATCTACACGTAATCTCCCCAGATAGATATACGTCCCGGACATGTCCCTGGTGTAGCAACCACACAGCGACACTCGTGCACATAACACACGAATGCACCGACTGTCCGGGCAACGCAATTTCACCAAGATGTCACAACGCACACACTCACTACGCATTCTTGGGAGGCAAGACTCTCCGAACTGGACCTGGGAAGCCAACTGGCGACCCTCGACCAGGCCCGGCGAGCCGCAATCGCCAGTGGAGCCCTGTCAGAGGAAACCACCCAGGAATGAACTGCACAACAATTTCTGTAATAATAAAGCTCCATCCTCCTCCTCCTTCTCCTACTGTTCCTCTGGTAGCAGTGATGCCAAATCTTTTGTACCCCTAACAAGTTCATCGTATACCTGAACTTCACAATGTAAGGTTAGAGCCTAGATTAATCTGCTACTGTGCTCACTGAATGCATCTTTTCTCTCATGCTTGCCTTGTCCCTTGTTCTACTCACTTTTTCAAAACTGAACCAACCTCAACTCACCCAGTTTGCTTCTACTTTCAATTTCTGTCCAACTACTGCACTGTATCTCTTGCAAGGAGTGCCTTGGGCCTTCTGGCAACGAAAGAAAAACGACATGGCATAGCAACATAAAAGCACAGGCAAGAAGTGTCCAATTAACACTAAAATGTCCACATAATTATCTTGCAGCAATGCAATGTCTTCATCTGTAGCATGGCCGTTGCTGAATTAGTGGTGTCCTGAAAAAGATTTTAAGGAATGCGAAAGTTTGTTGTAACTTTCCACATGTTCTGACAGCCTGTGGCTTTCAAGGATGACCTTGTCAACCTGAACTTCTGCATGCTCTGTGGCATGTATGAACTCTATGGTAGCGCTGAATAAAGGATCTTGTTTAGATATGCTGATGTGTCACCTTGGGGCAAAACTGGCAACATTTTATATTGCTGCCCTTCGTATTATTTTGCATGTGTATAATTTTTTTTTTCCTCAAGTGACTGTCATCACATAATTACCATGGTGAGGTGGAGGGAGTTGAACAAACAGTGAAGGAAATAAAGTTGTGCATTGGTATAATGTAATAATTCTATTCCAATGCCATTCAAGTATTACAGCACTCGCATAATCACTGAAATTAGCAGGCTGTGAATGATGGATTAGAGAAGAATTAACTAGAGCTAAATGAAACCCTAAATTATACCAGCTGTAGTTTGCAAGCTTCATACCATCATTCAGGTTGCGAATTCATTTGCAAAATAAACTTGAAGTACATTGGACAGAACAAATTACTTCCAATAAATATAATAATTTAGAACTGTAAAAGGTACAATAAAGTAAAATATAATAGTTTTTCAAATTATATATGTAATGGGCAGCCACTTTTAAGCTTCTGCCTTACAGATTAAGCTTAATCAAATACATATATACTGCCTAGTTTACAGTGTGTTTCTACTGCATAACTCGTCAGCAACCTATCGACACCCAGTGCACAGTTTCTGCACAGTTATTTACTGTCCTGAGATATTATTGCAGGTAAGTGTACACTGTAGTCACCGAAGCCACCAGAATGTTATACAGTCAACATGGTGAAAAGCTGCTCTTTATGCCAATCCGTTTACCATCGGAAGCACTGTGGCAGTTGTGAACAGGACAATAAAATGTACGTGACATCATATGAATACTCCCTATGAGGTGTAAACATGCACGGAAGATTTGAAGACAGGCTGACAACTGCCTTCGGAAAAGGCAAAGCACCCACCTGCCTGATAAAGGAGGCAACTGAAAAGATTTGAGAAAGAACAGTGAAAATGCAAAAGGAGGGGATTGGATTGTGATAGCAAAACAGCACAGGAAACCAAGACATAGTGGAAAGAACTAACACACTACAATGCACTATGGTGTGAATACATTGGAAATTTTGAGTATGGGTCAAATAGTTACTGCACCTGATTTGCATTTGATTCACGGGTTCCATATCTGAAGTTGTCAAATACCTGTTTTGTTCAATACTAAGGGACAAAAAGAGTTTTTGAAGTCCACCGGCGGCAAGACAAATGCAAGTGGAGAGTCTCTCGAATGATTGTGCTGCTGGAGAACTACAGAGATTGTGCAAATGCACAAGTTGGAAAGCGAACACACGGAGTAAATCCTTTATGCACAATAGTTTCCAGTTGGTAAACACGTGTGTCTTACACGCATTCTCCTTGGGCAGCCTATTTCCTCTTCAGATTAGACAAATCTGTTTATTGTTTGGGCAATGTCACCATGCTTGGATCCCGTTAAAGCAATGTGCATTACTGTATGGTACTGCGCTACAATCCTTCAGTGAGAACTACAGTTTTGCGTGCATATGCTGATGCACTTTTTGCTTGTTTCACTACTTTCATTGTCATAGTAGGCCAGATACAGTCACATTTTTTTTGTCCTCACTTAGATTTTAAAATGCACTGAAGTATGTTTAATAATAGCATTGAACGTGTAAAATAATGCAAATAAGCCTTTTGTTGCCAAACAGACGACACGGGAGTTTTTACAGCATTATACTTTATTTATAAGTGATAACATACTTTATATTTGAATTGCATTTTTACGAATATTCATATTAGATTAGGAAATTTGACTATTCACACATGCCTAGTGTTTATAGAATAAAATCCCAAAGAGTGCATTGTAAAATCAGCGTGCAGAAGGTTGCAAACACTACTTTGTTCATTTGCTAAGCAAGCTTCCTGCTTAGATTTATCATGCAGCATGTTGTCGCAACAATGGGCTCTTGCTTCCATGTGTTTGTAGTTGATGCTATTTATTGCTCTCGTCGCAGTATGAAACCTCCCATTTGTGAGTCAGAGCTGAGCTGTCTGTGTTTGGTCGTTCTGAAAGTCTTCATTTTCTGCTCACTTTTACTGTCACATGCCAGGGTGAACTGACTGAATCAGTGTCTGTATGCTTCTGAAGGAAATGGGAAGGAGAAAAAGAAGGCAAAGTAAAGTAACATGAAGCACAAGCATACCACAAAGTTTGTATGTTGAATAATGTCCGCATTGTCAAACACGGTGGCGCAGCATATGGCCTGCCCACTGACCATGTTCCCTAGTGTTTCAATTCTGTAACCTGTCTTGTGTGGGGCCTCTAGCGCTGCATGGACTCTAATTCCACTTGAATGCATTCATTAGTTTTAGCTGACACTTGAAGTGACCTGGCTGCAAGAATAAGATGGCTGCAACACCACCGACTCAGTAAAAGAATGTATGCTTTACCACTCAAGAATCTGAGCAAACAGGAAGAAGTAATCCTGCGCCGCCTACAGACTAACACCTACATGCACGGAATAATCATGCACAGACTGTATCCTACGCAGTACTCGTACATACGTCCCTATTGCGACGTTCCAGACACCCTGCAACACATGGCCCAGGATTGCCCACTGCGTAACACATCCACAGACCCTACCTCACAAGCTCCACAAGACGACTCCAAAGAAAGCCGCCCCATAGAAGCACAAAAAGAGCGCCCCAACTCACCGCAGATCCATACGATACTGAAACGTGGGAGGCCAATCTTTCCTCCGATGACGAGGACGACCAACACAGTCTCGTCACCTGGGCCAAAGAGGCAGCCCAAGCCAGAGGGTTCTTGGAATAAGGAATCCTCCCACCTAGGGTGAACCGGGTTCTGACTCGGTTTACTGTTTCGGAAAATAAAAGTTTAGTTCTCTCTCTCTCTCTTGTGGCACTGCTGCCTCACCAGCAGAGAGGCTACTGAGAGAGATGTAGTGTATTATGTGATCTTGTTTGTTTAGCTGCATTCAAGTACTATCTGGGCAAAGGTGTGCTAGTTTTCCTTAGAGGCTGATTGCAACAGAGAAGGAGCAGGTGTTTGTGTCCGGACTGGCTTCACCTGTGAAGCTCAGCAAGGTGAATCGCACACCCAAACCCAGTAAAGATCGAAGTGGAAGGAGCCACCAGCTTACTGCAAAAAGAAAGTGCTCTGCAGTCTCACCTGCTTAAATGTAAAGCCTTACCCGCCGTGGTTGCTCAGTGGCTATGGTGTTGGACTGCTGAGCACGAGGTCGCGGGATCGAATCCCGGCCACGGCGGCCGCATTTCGATGGGGGCGAAATGCGAAAACACCCGTGTGCTTAGATTTAGGTGCACGTTAAAGAACCCCAGGTGGTCAAAATTTCCGGAGTCCTCCACTACGGCGTGCCTCATAATCAGAAAGTGGTTTTGGCACGTAAAACCCCAAATATTATTATTAAATGTAAAGCCAACAACTCCGTCAACCATGAAGTCAGAAAGAGAAATTTCATTTCAATATGTTTATGCAAGCACTGCCTGTAAACATCATGAGATCACTCACAGACTTCAAAGGCAGGAAAGATGCCTACAGAGTTAAGGTTGTCACCAAGTATACCAAACTCTATCATCATCATTTATTGTCCCTTAAGGACCCCTTTCAGGTTAATACATAAGGGGGGGGGGGCACAGCATCAATAAACAAGTTACAGAGCTTTAGCCTTGCAATTGGACAACTAACAATGCATGACGTTTGCAGAAATTTGTAGAGAAATAATGTAATTTGGCTTGTTTTTACCCAGGAATATTTATAATGCAGGCTCAAACATCTTTACTTGTATGTATTTACCTGGTTCTATAAACCAAATATTTTATTGTTTTAAAAAGTTTCCCCATTCGCATTTGCACCTCATGCTTACTCAGCTTCATATCGCATGCGTCTTGATGGGCTACTGAATGTCATCGAGACTAAAGCAGCTTGTAATTGTTTTAATGGGTAAGGTAAACAAAAATTATTTTAATCTGACTGCAAATGAACAATCAGAACTAGGCTGCAACCCTATGTGAAAAGAACCCACAGGCTGCGCTTCGTTGCCTCAGAAAGAGGCTGCCTGAAGTTAAGGACAGTTCGGCTGCCCATGGGGAAGTGACACGTTTACAGTGCCTACAGTGTTTTATTTCCTTGCCTGTTTTTGTCCCCTTCAATGCGATAAACTACTACTACTACTACTACTACTACTACTACTACTACTACTACTACTACTACTACTACTACTACTACTACTACTACTACTACTACTACTACTACTAGTACTACTACTACTACTACTACTACTACTGCCACCACTACTACTATTACTAACTACTACTACACACAAGACTTGCATGGCAACTGCCTGTGTCAAGTTACTCTACCTCAAATAGGGTCATAGTGCAACTATGTTGGATGTGGCGAAAGTAAAACCGCTTGAGTGGCCAGGTCATACACTCTTGTGCACAAAGGTGTTAGAGTGTGCCTGTGTTTGATTACACGGAGGTCAGCCATGAAAGGAAGCGCGAGAGATTAAAAAGCTTGGAAGGACATTTTCTCAGTTCTCATCTAGTGCCTTGGGTGTATCAGACATGGTGCAAGGGTAGAAACATTTCTATAGTGGCAATAGTCCGGCCTGGATGCTTTCAGTTTGGTCAGGTTGGCTCTGTAATCCATGCTATACACAAAGAGAACAGACAGGGCTTCTTATTCCTCTATCAGTTAGAGAAATGCAACTCCAAATGGGACTACACAATGTATACTTACCATCGTGCCATCATTGAATAAATAGATAACCATGAAGGCCGTTCAGTTCAAATCAATTATACCTTATTTTTATTTGGGAGGTCTTTATGTAACCATGTCACAATAGCATCTGAGTGCCTAAGCTTGGGCTAGTTGTGATTCATTCTGCAATGGCCACCTGATTGAGCAAATCAAACATCAAATAAAGTAAAGCATGCTGCACACGATCATTGATATTAAAGATAAAAGCTTGAATATTAGTTGGCAATTAATCTACCTTTTCCTTAGATGATCAAGTGAACATAGAACAAAAGACATGGCAACATAATGCGCCGGTGTTGCGCATCATGCAGTGTACTTTATCAATAAAATAGTGGGTATTTGCGCATGTAATTAAGTAAATATGTTTAGCGTTACCATATGTGGTCACTATATCAATGACGTACCATGCATGCAAAACATTACTGCAGCTGAGCTTCTACCAACTGTGCATAGTGCTAGAAAAACAGTGCTAGCCCCTATCGTAGTTTACCATGCAATATGCAATACGACTTCTGATACAAACATACACACCTAAAAAGGAAAAGACGATTCTATAGAGATTTGCTGTTAGGAAAGCATGAAGGGACGAAGACTACTGAAGAATGCAGGATGAAGGCTCGTCCTGTGTAGGACATTGGTGCAAAAGCACGTGGTCAAATTGCAGAGATAGTCGTGGGGAAGCTTTGTTTTTGTGTAGCATATGGTGAGGGTGGAAGGAGAGTTGACCTGACAATAACACAACAGGACGACGATGATAGCTGCAAGACAATGACAATGTAATGGAGAGAACAAAGAGCGAACCTAGTTCCAAGCTTTCATATGCAATAAAACAATACTTAAGGAACAGGAAATGGCCAAGCACTAGATGAGGATCGCATGCTGCCTGCATTGTCATGCTTGCTTCTTTCAAAAAGAACAGTAGACAGGCAAGTTAGTACTGGTTCATGTTTTAAGGGTAGCGCTATAACTGACATGTATCAAAAGACGCAATCCGATGGACAAACCGATGACTTTCAAATGACAGATTTTATAACGTAAACTGTTATATATGTCACATGCTGCTTGTTTTGTGCTGTGTTTGCTTTCAACAGTTTCAGTGATTCAACATACAGCCCAGACCATGCCCTACTCTATCAAAGCCTTTTACCTGGATCACTTTGTGTGAGGAGAGAGAGAGAGCATGTGATATGCTTTGGTGTTCTTTCAAATCCCCACTATGTAGAGTGAACAAGGTATATATGTACCTATCAGAGTTGCGAACACCTCCAGAGAGTTTCTACTGTACTCTGGTAGCTTTATCTTTGATTCTGTGTGATTGCATCTTTTTATCTTGATATGACTGTCCTGAAATGCTTCACTGAAGCACCAAATCCCACTCTGCTCTTTGCAATCTCAATTCCTTCAAGTTCATTGCACAGCAGTAGTATCACCCCTTTGCCTTGCTAGACATAAGTGCTAAGACTCACTGTCATCTGTGAATGGCAGTGCGCACCTTTGAGGTGCTACTACCACCAACTCGCTTACTGCACAAGTACTACCTGACTATATGAAGTTATCAAGTTACAAAACCATAGAAAGCATAGGGGAAATTAACTGTTGTGTTTAATTAGAATGTTGAAATATTATGAAAGTGGTCGAGAAAAGAACGCTTCGACAGATGGGAGCTGAACCTGCAGCTTTCGTTTTACGTGTGTGGTGCTTTGCCAAATGAGTTAACATAGTGACCATCCTGCCATGAACTTTCAGGGGCACTTTTATGTGCAAAAGTCCTGGGACTGTTGGCCAGTGCTACTCATGGCCATGGTGGCAGATTTGAAGTCCCCATAGTTACCGCAGTTGTTGAAAGGGTGTTCCACAGGGTGTGAAAGGGTGTTCCGGAGCCGTGCATGCCTGCAGGTAGTCTTAAATAAAGATCAAGGACATAAAATAAAAAGAAGTTCAGCGCTACCGAGTCTCGCAACTTCTACAACACCAGTAAGAACTTCGACCTTTCTACGCTTCGATCGCATACATAAACATAATTGAGAGGTATCTTCTCATTTGAGGAATTCCTTAATAGTATTTGCTTTCATTAAAGCTACAGTGTATATCATTCGCCTCTATATTATTTAATGTTATTGTATGATGTCTTCCCAGTGAAAATACTTCATTCATAGGTCATCCGAATCATGTCTCAATTTCCATGCCCCATTTCGGATACAAATAGGACATTTGCTGGATGTCCCAGGGATATCGCACGTCAACATGTGTTGGATATCCTACCATGAACATCCCATGATTATCATCCCACATGAATTTTTTTTGACGTACGTGTGAATATTTGTCTTCCAAATAAAGGTTTAACTTTGAGTTTCCTTGCAACACAATTATGTTATTTCAATTGTTCGAATTACAATCCGAAGCTATCATGCTATGTCTGAAGTTAGTGTGTGTGTCGTACTTTACAAATTTTCTGACGCAATTTACTTTGAGAACTTCAATTGGTTAGATAAGGCGCTTGCGCTTGGCGGAAGGCCTACATGAATGAGGAGTATATGGGACAATTCCGCCCCCGCGCGCGCGCTCGTAATGTGTGCATACAATTTGGCTGTTCTTGATTCGTGGGCGCTTTGCCCGTAGCATATGTCAGGTACGCAGCGTGAGCTGTGACCGTAATTGACATTATGACAAATACTGAGCAAAACGCCATGACATATGTCCATAAGACGTACGCAGCAAGTCCCCACATCGAACTCGTGGCTGAGTGGTAGCGTCTCCGTCTCACACTCCGGAGACCCTGGTTCGATTCCCAGCGGGCCAATCTTGGAAGTTGCTTTTTATTTATGAAGCGCCTGCCGTGATTTATCGCTCACGGTCAACGCCGCAAACGCCGACACCGACGCCGACGACACCGGCTTTTCTGCGACACGAGCTCCTTAACGCTATCTCGTTAATATCTCTAGCGGACACGCAAGGAATATTTGCCGGACACGCGAAGTGTGGCCAAAGGATCATGCCAAGGACATCCTCAGGACGTATTGAACACATCTCTAGGATATCCATGTCCTGGCGGTGCATGTCCGTAGGATATTTATAGGACGTCATTGTTGTCACTGGTATATCGTCAGAAATTTATGACGCCCTTGCTGAAGAAAGAAAATGCATATTGCTGTTCCTATCTCGGTACATTGAATTTTTGGGTACATAACTTTATTTATTTTTCTGCCTTAAGGGGCAGAAAATAACATTTTCTTCCTAGGATCGAGTCCTGCTGCAATACATGTCTCACACGTTACTCGTTTCGACGGTGGCTGTACCTTCGCTATATTGTCTCAATGCTATCGCATTACTGCAGACAGTCATCGTGACATGGCTTTGCTGCAATTTTTATAGTCGACCATTGTGTGCCATCTCGAAAGACAAAGACAGAGTTACATCGCAGTGAAAGACAAGGACACCGTAGTGAAGTTTCCTATGGGAACAGCACAACACAAGGCGATGCAAAAGAAAAACAAAGCAATATTAAGTACGAATTAGTTAAATTTTCAGAAGGAATGACACTCTCAGAAAAAACTCAGAAAAAAAATGATGAATCTCCAAAAGCAGAAAAAAAGATTTGAAAAACTTGGCGTTTGGGAACCCGTACGGGTCCCCTGTTCACGATGGAGCAAAAGTACAGAATGCCGTCCTTGGCGTAGTTCCTTCGTTATTTTCTTCTGCTTTTGGCGAATGTTACTTTACTACGTGAACCCTTTACTACGTGTACGCATGTATGCATTTTTGTGGTCTACATAGGCGGGTTAGCATTAACCTCTCTTAGCCTGTTGCGATTTCGCGACGTACTCAATCTTAGCGCATAAATCCAAAAGAGATGGATAAGCAAGATAAATTCTGATTATTACGTCATGTGTGGTCAAATTGAGAAAAGCAAGAAAAAAAACACGCTTCACGGTGCCGCCATCTCTCACTCAGACAACAACACTTTGCACGATTTGCTTCCAACAAGAGTGATGACTTCGCGAAACTCGTGGGGCTGCATCCATCCAGATGTCGCAATCTCTGTAATAACGACATTTTTTACGGACTGCAATAAGATACCAGACCTGCCAAGTCTGCGTCGGTTCAGTGCGAGAAGACGCGAATGTAAAGCCATTGTTTTGCACTAGAGTCTACAAATCACACCCGAGGCAGCAAGAGGTGTGAGAGTAATTTTGGATGTTAATTGTCACCTCGCATAGAAATATTTTTAGCCGCAATTGGAATTTTTTTCTACGCGCAATGAAATCTACGCTTCATGCAGTTAATGAACTTTTACTTTGAGAAGTTTGCTTTGCACGCATTCGTAGCCTACCTGCATTAAATGAAATAATGAGTGCAACGTATGCAAGCCTTGCTGCATTAAAAAAAAAATTTAATATGGGGTTTTACGTGCCGAAACGACTTTCTGATTATGAGGCACGCCGTAGTGGAGGACTCCGGAAATTTCGACCACCTGGGGTTCTTTAACGTGCACCTAAATCAAAGTACACGGGTGTTTTCGCATTTCGCCGTCATCGAAATGCGGCCGCCATGGCCGAGAATCGATCCCACGAACTCTTGCTCAGCAGCCCAACACCACAGCCACTGAGCAACCACGGCGGGTCATGCTGCATTGTACTAACTCGTGGCAGAGCTGCAGTACTATCAACCTTTAATATATCTGCACATCGACGCGCAGTCGACGCGCTCTAGGGACGAATACTTTCTTGCTTTTATTCAATAATTTAGTTTCAAGTTTTCGATTACTATGTTAACGGAAACATGGTACCCTAATGACCCGGTATTCATATCGAGGGAAATAATATAATTTGTGCGAATAAAGAAAACAGGAGAGGAGGTGGTGTTGCCTACATGTTAAAGTGGGATCACATGCGAGTATATGAAGGATATGTCATTCTGTTTAACACATACAGGAATACTTTAAGGTAGGAAAAAATTGTATTCGCAATAGTGTACAGGCAGTATGGGGTTTTCCGAAATTTCTTGAGAACTACTCGATATTTAATAATGATTAACAACACATATGAACCATGGGCGGTGACCTAAATATCGACGTGGCAGACAACACAAACAAGCACTTCGAATTATGTGATCGCCTTGCTTCTAATTTCTTTTCTAATGTAATTTCCCTCCCGGGCAGAATTGTGCCAAGTGTAACAGATTTGTTCCTAACAAACAGATACATTGTGGTGCTCTTGAGACGACAATAATTGATCACTTGCCCACATACCTTGTTTTGCCTAAGCATCTGAAAGAACAAAAGCTTCACGTAGATACAATAAAAAAAAAACAAATATTCTCTTGTGTCTTTCCGAGAGGAAAATAACCTATTAAACTGAGAAAATACATTGCCATTCTTTCGCCTGACGCGGCATAAAACTGTTTTATGGATATCTGCTCAGTACACAGGGTGATAATTTTAAAGTTTTGTGGAGCTTTGAAAATCAGCTATGGCAGATGGAATAGTTATTGTCCTTGAGCTGGGTTATTCGAAAAGATGGACAATAGTAGCACGAGAAATCGAAATACGTATTCAAGTAATTAACAAACATTTGGTAATTAACTTCATAATAAGTTACTTTACGGCACATATTGCAATTTACGAATTCCAACCGGCGAGCTTTCAAGCCGCATCCACTTGGAATTAATTTCCAGGATGACACCAGTTTCGAGATATTTTTTCCCATGGTGTGGAACAAAATACATGGGCGTTCCAGTTACTTTTGTGCTTGAATGCATAAAGTAAAGTTTTGTTAAAAAGGTAAGTGGAATAACAGTGAATTGCAAAGCAAATTTGATGGCGCATATCTCCAAAGTGGCGTCATTCTGTAAAATTAGTTCATAGTGGATAAGCCTTGCAAACTCGCCAGTTAGAATTTGTAAATTGAAATATGTGCTGTAAAGTAATTAATTGAAATTACATTTATTGTTTTCTTAATTAGTAGAACATCTGTTTCGATTTCGCATGCAAGTAGCGTCTGCCTTCCTGAATAATCCAGCTCAAGGACGAACTATGCTATCTGCAACAGGTTATTTTTAAAAATTTAATGAAACTTAGAAATGATAACCTTGTGTAAGAAACACTTTTATACGAAGCTTTAAGAAAACAGGGTAGGCGTGTCCGCAAGCCATGCATTTTTTGCTTCCATACTTAAAATGATAAAAGAGAAAATTAAGCTTTACAATGTGTTTCTCATGGGGAGCGACCCAGTTGCCATCCTGTATCGAAACGATCTGACCACAATTTAGAGACAAGCCAAACTTAACTATTATTTCACAATGTTTGACAGTGTGAAAAATGCAAAATAAATGTGGAACAATTTAAAGGCTTAATATCGTCAAGGCAACCGTATAACAATATTGATGAACCTAAAATATGCAATGTGGTGTAGAAAGAAAAATAATTACCTAACCATTTCAATAAGCATCTTACTGCACTAGATCAAAGTATTTATGGTGACGACGCTCTCAGCGATCTACTCTCTCCCTTACAGGATTCCCTTTTCTCTGCGCCAACAAAGGAACACGAGATAATCAGTATCTTTAAACACTTTGAGGTGAACGTGAGTGACGACGTTGATGGTTTAAAACCCTAATATTTTTGCTATCGACCTCTGCAGTGCATATTTAACGTTTGCGCCCCCGCCCGGTCAGCTTGCGCTTGCGTTTGCGTTTACCCGAATACTGGACGCGCTATTGGCGGCGACGACTTACGGAGTCGCCATCTGTCGGAAGCGCCTCCCTTGCGTAGTATGAGGAATCACGCGGCGCGCTCCTCATAGGCTTCGCTTACGGTGCTAAATAGAAACACCACGCGGCAGCCCTCCTGTACATTTCTGTAAGTACTCTCCAAAACGAAAAAGCTTCATTACTGCCGAAATAATAATCTTGGGCAGACTGAAAGCAAAGAATCGTTTACAGACGCTAGCTCTGTACCGAATACGTACAGTGAAAGCCACTGCGCGCGGTCGCCGCGACGGAGTTTCCCGAACCGGCTTCTTGCCCGAAAGGTTGGCAATCGCTGAGCGCAAACTATGTGAAATATGCTCTTACAGTGGGCGGTCTGTATAACCAAACGGCTCATAACAGAACGAAGCCTCAATGCACGCGGTGATCACACGGGTTTGCGGCGACCGTCTGCGCGTCTGCATGCATATCCGCGCACAATGTTTCGCTTGCACTGAGAGCGTTTTCGCACTTTGTTGTGAGCTTTAGGCCGCAGCATATGAACATCTAACAGTCCACAAGCAACCATTGTTGCGTGGACGTTATCAGAGCTGTTCAAGCACAATTTCGTTTTAACAAGGGAATTCGATGCCTACGGCGACTCTGATGTGCCGTCGCGACAATTCAATATTTTTTTCTTCTAGATTCTTGGACGTTTCAGTATTAATTGTACAGTTGCATCGCACTGTACGCAGTCAGCGGGCGATTTCTCACTGCATCTTTTTCGTAATCCAGTGCGTGATTTCATAACACAAAGATGACCATATGCCATGCCTTTATTTAATGTGCTTCTTACCACTCCCTTTCCATTCCAGTGAACTTGCCAGTGTCTAGCATCAACAAGTTTATAGACCAAACTGCCGTGGCATTAGCCGGACAGCGAGCGCGGGCGAACGTCTCAGTGCGCGTTTTCTGCTACTCACCGAAAATCGCAGTCCCACCACCGTAGCAGAAATATTACTCGCGTCTGTGCTTGCTGCATACCCGAGTTGTAGCCGATGGCTGTTTGCCGGTTCTAAGTTTCGCGAGCCAAGCTTCACGGAGCTTCTTGTCCTGCGGCTACGTGTGCATAAGGCTGACACCGGGCTTCGTTCTGTACGTCGGGCACTTCGACACCGAACAGTAGCCTACCATGCTGCAAGCCTCCAAAGGCGGCCACTACCTATCATAGTGATTTCAAACGTTGTCAACCAGACACCCAAAGCGGGAAAGCCTCACCACTTAATCAGAACGGCAGCGCAGGTAGGACTTTAAACTTTCGTTTTCAGCTCGCTTCGGCGCTTCCGAAGCAGATGACGCGGCCGCTGTATTCACGTGATCCCTCATGCCACGTCATGCCGACGGTGGCGCCAGCTTTTCCAGTGGTGGAGCTCGCCCCCAATAGTAATCCTTCGGCGTGAAGTGAGGGCCGCAAACGCGTAGTGATGGCACCGATCGGATAGCGACAGTCCGATGTACTACAGCCACTCCGCTCGTCTGCTGCCTTGCAAAGGGGCACGATGTCGCAGCTTGACATGTTACCAATCGCTAGATTTGTGGTCCACAACGTAACAAGGGTGATCCATGGTGCTTGCGAAAAGAATGCTAGAGACCAACACTGACTGCGTAGCTTACATTAACACAGAGTTCATTGTAACACAGGCAGATGACAGTTGCTGTGTGCCGGAAGTGCTTGAGTGTAGTCATATATTATCCTTCTGCATCCTCTTTGTGTTACTTTCTTATTTATAGAAAAAAATTAATATTCCAACTATTACGAACAACATTTCTTCACCGTCAGAGAGAGAGTGTGAACTTTATTGAGAACAGCAGTTTAGTCGGCTGGGCCACGATGGGACGTCGAGGTCTCGCCTCTTCGCCGCATCGTAGGCCTGCTGGGTCGCCCAGAGTTGGTCGTCGAGATGGGAGCTGGCAGGGCGGCGTGCCATCTCGACGAGAGGGTCACGGGACTAAGGTCGGCGTATCGATGTTTGCACTCCCATAGCATGTGGGGGAGTGTTGCTGATTGAGTTTTACAGATCTTGCACATGTGGCTTAGGTAGATGTCGGGGTATACGATGCGATAGCGTATGAGGGAGGGTTATGTATTGTTCTGTAACAGGCGAAGGGTGGTTGACTGTGCTCCGTTTATCTTGCGGTGAGGGGTGAGAAAGGTTCTTCTTTCGAGGTAAAATAATTTTACAAGGTCGTTGTATCTTGTAATTCACTATGAAGTTGGAAAAATTACCGATGACGAGCCCTGGGCAGCCAGCAAATCGGGGCGTCCGCTTTACTGGAGTCGTACGGTCACCTCGCATCACTTGGTCAGGGGCGGCTGAAAACTTCAGGGGAGTGACGTGCTTCGATTGGTAGCGACGTACATTTTTAAAGCCATATAATACATTACATGCTTTGCGTGGAGCGCTTAGATCCGCCAATGAATGATCAGAAGCACTTACCCCAACAATTAACTCAACGTTTGTACCAAATCGAGAAAATCGTTGCCGGGTCCCTTTAAGTAAATCTCTCTGTCTCCCTTGACTGCGTCTTGTTAGTAATCTTGTGGACGTGATGCAAGCCTACATGGTATGGTGTTCAATGTAAAACGCTAGTTATTTAGTACAAAGCTGTCTTCCTCCATTTTTAAATTGAAGCTTTCTTTGCCGCTCCTCTAGAGTTTCTTACTGCTGCTGCTGACTTGCCAATTAGCTATTGCGGAATACGTGAGTCGCACTGAATGTAATGTCGTCATCACACCGTCGTCGTCGTACCGTTGTCAGACTTGCTGGCTCCTGGCCACATTCTTCTACGATAGGCCTGTATTGAACATAGTGTGAACAAACACTGGATATATATAGAATTAAGGTGGCAAAATTTGCCAGTACCTGACATATAGTACAAACACCGGGTATAGTTTGAATTCAGGCAGCCCGATAGCCCGACACCAGACAGTTTAAAGAAACAAAGAATATAGCGTGGTTTAAGGCGGCCCCACGGTAGGAGTCGTAGTGCCAACAAACACCCGATACAGCGCGAATAAAGCGGCCCGATTGCCCGGTACCGGATAGAGTTCCGGATATAGTGCCGGATATAGTGCAAACAAGCACCGGACATAGCCCGTGCATCACCTGTCACGGCGGCGACTAACGCACGTGAGCGCGGACGTGAGGTCCAGCTCCAACACGCGGTCGTTGTCATATCGTCGACGTCCTTTCAACGCCTTCATGCCATTGGGATTATTCTTTTGCTGTCGCGTCATCATCTTTAATTCCTCCGTTTCCCCGATGTTGCTGTCACTGCGTTCTTGCATCGTCGTCGCCACACCGCCATCTTGGAGCCGTCATCGTCGTTCCGTAGTAATCAGTTCGTTGTTGTCATGCCATTGTTTCATCGCGTCGTCATTACGGGGTTGCGGCCATGTCATTGTGGTCGTTCCATCATCGCCATCTGGTGTCGCTTACCCCGCCGTGGTTGATTAGTGGCGATGGTGTTGGGTTCCTAAGCGCGAGGTCGAGGGATCGAATCCCGGCCACAGCGGCCGCATTTCAATGCGGGCGAAATGCGAAAACACCCGTGTAATTAGGTTTAGGAGCAGGTTAAAGAACCCCAGGTGGTCGAAATTATTCCGAATTGCCTCACTAGGGCCTGCCCCAGAATCAGATCGTGGTTTTGGCACGCAATGCTGCGCAATTTAATTTTATATAATCATCTGGTGTTGGCGATTCCACCGTGGAAATAAATGGCAGAAATAAAGCACATGACAAGTTCATATTTGACAGCAGTGAAGCCTAATCTAAAGTTCTAGGGCTAATTACGGGCTTTGAAATGGGTTAGAGTGAATGTAGGCACATCCCAACGGTGTCCTCAGAACGAAACGTGACACCCATTTGAAACTTGCAGGAGATTGCGACTATGTTATGGAGGTTACGTATACGGTCACCATTTAAAATGTGTGGTTTGATTACAGGCCCTGGATGACTGTTGGCGCAGCTGCCCGAAAGAAACAATGTCGCTGGAGATGTAGCGGTGCGACTCGGCATGATCGCACAAGCTCTGTGTATGCATGCGTTCCCATACAACATAAGTCTATGTTTTCACGTAATCACGAGCATGCTCGCAAGCATTTTCAATTTAGTTAGATGCGAAAGTCGGCAACAATTATGATCATTGCACACATTACGAGCTACATAGAAGGTTTAACTACGTTTTCTCTATTGCCTTCTGCGTATGTGTACTGGCGGATTGTCTACGAAATTCGTGCGCATAAGGTTCTCCAAACGGCTGGTTCGAGAATAAGCGCCGTCTCTGCAGAAGTGAAATTAGATGTTTCCGCGCCCTGCCCATTTCGCCTTCGCTGTGTATACACGCTCGAAGGATTCTCCTGTCAATATTTTGTCACTTGGCCGCGGAGCTGTCACTCCTGTCTTTGTGGCTCGTTTATCTCTGTTTGCTCTTCGCGCCGTATCTGAAAAGGTCGTCCAGGCATCAATCGCATCGCTTACGAGAATGCTTGAGTGTCACGTGGCTCATACTCCATTTTATCACGGACCGAAAGGAAATCAACTCCTGGGGGGGCATGACGTTCCACAGCCAGCCTTCGCAAGGCAACTCTCCTTGAAGAAATCTTTGCTTTTTCAACCCCACCAAGTCTGCCGAACACGTGACCCTGGCCGTCGGACTCGGCCCAGTACGTTCGGTTCGCGGTAGGTTTTAATCGACGAGCATTTGTTGGGGCGTCTTCCCAGCCCCTCCGTGCACATTTTCTCTCGATATTTTGGCACAACTTAAGCCGTTTATATTGTAACGCATACAGTTCTGTTATAGTTTTGTTTTCTTTGTGACGCGCGAGTGAGGCGGCCGCTAGTTGGTCTTGCACGCGTTGTCTTTTCGCGTTTTCAGCGCTGTACTCAAGTAAGGCACTCAGTGGAACTAGCGGGGCGGTGGAAAACACTAAAACTTACTGGTACACGATCGCTTGTTAGGCCGACTCTCTTGGTTTCAACAGTATAGCGAAATGATGCCTCCTGGACTTTTTCTTCCTTCATGCGCTCCGCACATAACAGGAAGATAGTTTGTCACATAGACATGAGAAAAAAAAGAAGATATAAGTACAATGCCACGAAGTTAAGGCTTATACTTTGATGCCGCAAAATATGGCGTAAATATTACTTGGAAGGTGTCGCAAATGTAGGCCTATTTAGCATCGTACGAGTCGAACGACACCTTTCGGCTATCAGCAGCGACAGCGCACCGACTTCGCTGGTGACCGAAAATTAGTAAGCCGTATACTGGAAGCACAAAGGCGCATAACTTTACGTCAGCCTTCACACAAAATTTTAGTTAAAATATGTGCAGCAGAGTCAGCGATGACACTCTATCGAAGTATATTTTGTACAGAAAAAAGGGGGGGGGGGTTGTGAGAAAATACGTTGCGTTATAGATTTAAGGTCACATCCGATAGCGCATATTTCACGCACTATTTGCCCATTACTTAGATATGACTTTGAAGTAGGTGGCTTGGTATTTTTTCCCGCGCACGGGCATGGTGATAGTTTGTAAAGGTGAGCGTCCATGACGCGCATGAAAGATTGGTAGTAAGCAGGTGTGTATGTGTGTCAATGTGTGCATGTGTGTCTGTTAAAGCATGCGAAAATGCCTTAAAAGAGCAGCCACACGAAGCATGCGCATAGACTATGCGTGGGAGCCAGTGATCAAGCCTGTTCGGGTGAGGCCGATCCTATATTCTGCCGACGAGCTGTAATGTCTGTTATTCTGAATTTTGCGGTTTTACGTGCCAGATCCCGGATTTGATTATGAGGCATGCCGTAGTGGGGGACTACGTATTAATTTTGACCACCAGGGAATCTTTAACGTGCCCACAATGCACGGGAAACCGGAGTTTTTCGTACTTCGCCCATATATCGAAAAGCAGCCGCCGTGGCCGGGATTCGATCTCGCAACCTAACAGCGGAACACTATAGCCTCTAAGTCACCGCGGTGGGTTCTGATATACTATTAGTCACATTGCGCGACTAGATGAAACAGCGTGACAGAGCGGCGGGCTAGCCAGAGTGAGTGGCAAACCTTCGGGATGTCTAGCTCCCGTGCGACCACCTTCTGCGGCGTGGAGCCAGGACTTGCACACTTCCTGGGAAAATGAAGTGATGTTGGTTCACGTAAAACCATTATAGTAAATTATTTAGGGCTCTCAGAATCGAAAGAACTTCAAGAGCTGCCGTATCGTTTACTAACTGGAACTACTAGACTTAAACAATAAATCGCAATTAAATTCTGCAGCATACAAGACGAGCGTCTCCCAAATGTAGCCCGGGCAGTCCAATAACAGCATGAACATGAAATGGCGACATCATGAACTAATTAGGAAAGAAAAAGGAAGCCTTTACCTAGGGATACCGATTGTTATGCTACACATGTCCAGGAATATTGACCACTGCCCCTTCGGCAATGTGTCGAAGTTCGCCTCAGTACACCAGCGTTAGTGAATGGGCAGCATTTTGCAAAGCTGTATTACAGAACGTCTGCCGAATTACAAATTTGGTTCTTAACGTCGGAAGGGAACTTCTTTAATTTTGATTCCAAACACATTTACGGCACTTAGCGCTGCGCTATTGCGGTGTTTTGGCGAGGCAGGACCAAACCACTGCTATAATGCAGCACTAAGTGGTCAGGACCACTTGGCGTCCTGACTAGTTTTGGTCGGGACAAAAACACTGCTATACCGCAGCACTAAGCGGGTGCTAAGTGGCGTAAATGGCCAGGCTATCAAAAGGAAGTCGCCTAGCCACGTTGTCATGTGAAACTTGTTCTTTCGAAATATATATTTTTTAAATGCTGCTCTTTAAACCTTGGTGCATTGCGGCGAAGTTAAACAGATTGCCGAAGGAGCTGTGCTCAAAATTCCTGGGTACGCAAATTACAATGTCACGACTACTTAAGCGTTCTTGCTTCAGAGAACTCATTTGATAACTCCGAGTTTTCTTATTATGGAGATTGTTCTGATCAATCAGCTTCTGTTGCTTTAGCTCGACCGCAGAGAGTCTATGCACACGGCGCTTCCAGCTCAGACATCTTGCTCAAATAAAGTGCATGCTCAGAGACGCTACGAACAAGATGTGCAGTTACCAGTGTAATTTATATGTTCGCGGAACGATTTATTTGTCTGGTGGGGTTTATTTTTGCAAGGCAACACAGGGGCTTTAAGACACGTGACCACGCAAACGTTGGTTTTGTAAGCCGTCGCCATCGCCATACGATAGCTGCGTCCAGGCATCGAACCCGCGTCCTCGTGCTAATTAGCCGAACGCCTTAACGACTGAACCACCGAAACAAATTATAACGAAGTGTACTTTTTGTAGACATTGCGCGTTCGTATGCAAGAGTGCGTTTTACTCCCTTGTATAGATGGAATCTCGTTTTTGCGCCTGTTCTTTCTTTATGGGCACCTTGATGCATACTGCAAGTCCTATACACGTCAACAACTCAACTTGGTACGGTAAGTTCACGATCATGTTGGGTCGTAACCACACACCACTGTGCTGCAGGAGCCGCGTTCGACTTACGGCTGCTCGAGGTCTGAGAGTGGCGCGCATTCCTGTATTTGAGCTCTGGAGAATTTTCCGATAGACCAGCTGGATGTCCTGTTCCTCTGGCCGAGCGCAGCAGACAGGAGAAACTGTCAGCGAAAACTCACGAGCAGAAGTAAACACGGGGGACGTAGTCGCAGTTGCATTAACTTTACATAAGCGTTTTTTTTAAGTCGTGCTTTCAGCTACTCGACGATGAAGCGGATTCTACATGCGTTCTTGTAGACGAAGCCCCCTTCCACCATCTGTTGCGCCGCCACGCACTGTTCAACACCGATCGCGAAGTTCTCCGCCGCCTTGGGACGTTCGATGCGAAGTCTGGTCGCTCGCGGTAATTTCTCGACGTTCACGTGGTCTTCAAGCGTGAACAAGATGTCCCGCTGCTCGTACCTGGCGTGCATCAACACAAATGAGCACTTGCGTCGGAAAGGCCACTCGAGCGATTCGTCGTCGGGGCCCTTCTGAATCTTGACGTAGAGCGCCAGGAAGCGGGCCGGGTAGTTGAGGAACTTGAACTTGCCCTCAAGTCTCAGCCGGTAACCACGCTCGCCCACCGTCAGCACCTCGCTCTTGAACTCCGGCCACGGCGGGTTGCGGTACTTCCTGAATGGCCGGATGTCCCACTCGTACGTCAGTAGGGGCTGCTTGATTGGCTCGGACGGTGCTTCGCTTAGGGCAAAAATTGACTTTGTATTCAAGCTTACCGGCTCAGGGTTGCTGTCGGTTGTTTCGCACCCGGAAGCCGAGGAGTGATACGCCGAGTCAGGCACCCAGCTGTGAAGGGAATCTTCACTTTTTCGAGAAGAGGCCATCTGCTCGAAGAATGGCCATTCGTCTGTCGGGTTAGTCTGCGTCGAGTCTGTCTTCGTCACGAGTAGCAGCGCAGAGTTCAAGTCTGCAGCGGTGACAACATTGTTAACAGCAGGCCCCAAAGTCCTGGGAACGAAGGTTGTTAGGGCGTCGTCATTACGCGTTGAGAACACCACTGGTTCCAAGTTCATTTTGATCTGGTTCATCTGAGTCGTGTCTGACGTTGTTTCGACATGTCTCGAAGAGGCTGCCCCGCCTCCAACTCGAAGCACGTCGCTGACGTCACTGCTCCCCTGTGTCCTGTTCTCGACCGCACTCACTTTCCTCGTAGTGCGGTTGATGAAGTTGGTAATGTTATTACGGGCCGCAGACAGGCACTTGTCTGCGTCATCGTCAAAGGCAGTGTCCGAGAGGAATGCGTTTTCCGAGGTCAGGATACCGACACCGCATCCCTCGCGGAGATGAACCAACACATTCACCCTGGCAACGGGCTTTGCGCAGCAGCCGCAGTAGACTACGTGGTAGTCACACTCGCGGTAATAGTGCTCCATCATTTCGGACATGCGGCCGACATAGGTGCATCCGAATGCCCTGTTGAGACAGTAGGACTTGCGCGAGCCTACGTACCCTTCGGACGCGGAGTCCCAGCTTACGCTTACGTTTCGGAACTCCTTGTCGTCGAACGGGCAGACGGCAACAGGCGAGTTGCGCATCAGCTCGTTCATGCAGGCAGTGCAGAAGACGTGGCGGCAGCCTAGGCTGAAGGCAACGTCGGGAATGACGCTGCAGACGCTGCATACGCGCTGGTTGGGCATCGGGTTGAGGAAGTCGATGCGCTTCCTGTCCGCCTTAGGCGAGAAGCCAACGCAGGTGTATCGATGGGCCGCCATTGCGCCAACTGCTGCGTGTTTCGCAGCTCTGACTTGTGTGAAAGCGAGCAAAGAAACATACAGTTTCGGCTATCGCTGTCCGATATATGGGCTACAGAAGTGGGTCTAGATTAAGGTCGTAACCGAGGAGACGACGATAACACGGCGCTGCGAATGTGTCGGCTGTCTCAACGCGTCGTAAGGAGATAAAATTGCATCGATGACGCAGTTCTCGCGTAAAGCTCGGGCATGTTTGTTTGCGCTGCCCGCAAATCGTGTTTTTTTTCGCACGCGCTAAGTGGCGTATATGGAACGACACAAAAGCAGAAAAGCGCTGAAAGCGTCTGGGGCGCGTGTGATAGGCCTGCAAGGCATGTCGCTACTGGCCATACGGAAGGGCAACTATATAGCGTAATAGAGTGTTCTTGCGAAGGCTGCCCAAATTAAAAGAAGACAGCGCATTCATGCTAAGAATGATACTAAAGTGAAAAATGATTATCGAGAACGGCGGATGTCGGGAAACAGTTTACGAGTTCTAATTTTCGCACGGATTGCTTAATTAGACAACATATTAAATTTTTAGGGCAATTACGTGGCTACTAACAAAAGAAAGTTTTGTAGCTACTGATGAGGTCATTTCACATAACCTTTTCACATAGCGCGAAAAGTCCTTTTCATAGCTGCTTCATCACGAGGAAGTTAATTCTGCTTTCTTCGCGGGACAAACGAACCGCATAGATGACTCATTTGAGAAGGACGTTTCCTGTATAGAGGAAACGTTAGCTGTTGACGTGTTCTGACTTCTCTTGGTCTGCGCTATAGGAAAGAAGAACCATCATTCTTTTTAATTTACGCGTGGTTATCGTGGCTGGTGGCGTGCCCTCGATTTCACTGTGACGTCGGCACTGCAGAACATTGGTCATCATAATCATGGGCAAGCTAGACGTTGACTAGCTGGTCACACAAAAGGCGCGATCGTCACTTTGTGGGGAGTGGCTGGCTTACGCGAAAGAAATAAGAGAAAAACAAATTAGTTTATCTAAAAAGAATGACTTGACACGATGTGCCTTGAACGAAAACTTTAAACAAGGATGTCTGTGCAATATATACACATACATGAATAAGACATGAATAAGAGGCAGAGTTTTAGCCGAATGTATACTAATAGTAACCATAAAGAGTGTGCAAATAGGAATAGAGCGTATAATGGGCAACAAAGCAATGCACATCTGACACCAATGAGGAGACAAAAAAAGATAAAAGAATTGCCAAGCTTTCACATGCACAGTGCTCTGAAAATAAACGAAACCAAGGGCAACAGTGCCGCAATTTCTAAATCAGCAGTGCGAGATATTCATTAAAACTCTAATTGCCGCAAGGGTAACAAGATTAAGGGTACCCATAAAATTCTTCTATAGAGGCTGATTGAAGGACTGGAGCAAGGTTTGGGTACGGGCTAGTTGGTATTCCATGGTATCAATCGTCACTTACAGCGCATACATAGACGAGGGACAAAAATGTGTCCCTTCACCCTTCAGCGCTTGTCTTCGTCGTCCTTTTTGGTTTTCGTCTATGTATGTGCTGTAAGTGACGATTGATACCATGAAGGACTGGGGCGGGTAGGAAACTGAAATAATTCAGGAACATTTTTCGGCGTTCGAATTGTTATTTATGGGCACTTCTTAAGGCGCGAGAAGTGTAGCTTTAAGTGAAGATCAGTGTTTAAATTAAATCAGTTATGATGAAATTGATAGAAAAATTTTAGTGTCGCGGTTCTTCTACGTTCAGCAAGCTTATGAAGTTGAAGATCATTCAACGTATTATTGACCGAATCTGTGTGTCTCTATCTCGATAGCATGAATCTGGCCGCTCTCCTCTGGACTGTTTGAATCTTGTCTATAAAACAGTCCTGGTACACATTCTAAATAGCGCTCGCATACTCCAACGAGGGAGGCAAAATGGTTAGATATGCGGTTAACCTCGCCTTCAGAGTAGCAAGCTTCAACTTCTTTCTGAGAAGACATAATTAACCCTCAGCTTTTGAGCAAATGTCCTTAACGTGTGTTTTGCAGTTTAAGTCATAAGATAACGTTGCGCCAAGGTATTTAAAAGAGTTGACTTGTGCGAAAGGATGTCCCTCAATATCATAGTAATGTGCGAACATGTTTTTAGTTCTCTTAGTGAGCCGCATGTACAATTTCTTCTTGAGTTTAATTTTGATTTTGTTCGCGCACCAAGCCGCGTCAACATGCAGCCTAGAATTTTGTGCGATTTGGGTCTGGCAGCCTATCAGATCTGAATAAATTAAACAATCATTCGCAAATCAAGGTACGGTAATAATAGGAAGAATTGTGCCTGACAAATCATTTATGCAGCACAATAGCAGAACCGGACCCAAAATGGAACCGTGAGCGACACCTGAAGTTAGCGTCAGAACAGTTGGTTCTCCGTAATTCACTTCCACGAATTGCGTTCTGTTGGGCTGGTGCATTTTTATCCATCGAACAATTTTGAGGTTAACTCTCAAATTTAAAGTTTTACGATCAGTCCTCCATAAGCAACAAGGTCGCGTGCCTTAGACATGTCAAGGCAAACTGCGTCGATTTATCCTCTTTTGTTGAAAGATTTCGCAAAGTCATGAAGTGTTTCTCGGAGCTGAGTAACCGTCCACAGTTTCCGTCCATCAACATGCTGTTTGGGAAAACGAAGATTAGAACCATGACGGTAATGAAATAAGCTTTTTTGTATATGTTCAGAAATCTAACAAATACATGTAACGGAAATTCGTCTGTAGGTTTCAATTTTGTGTTTATACCCAAATTTGAAAACAAGTACGACTCGAGCAATAAGCCAGTCATATCCTAATTTCTGTTGCTCAAGTGACGCATTAAAAATTACCAATAAGTACTTTGTGACCCATTCTGCCTACCGGCGTAACAATGTATTCGGAATAAAATCTGGGACACCAGATTTTTTCACGTCGATGTCAAGAAGAAATGATTCCCTACTGAAATAGTAAGCATCCCGCATACCTAATCTACGTTTTTGTATTTTCCCTGCATTTTAGATTATTATTAGTAACACATTGATTATCGCTAAAGAATACAATCAGTACTCGCTATTCTGTGTTTGCTCCTTTATCGTGTTCACTTCTTAATCCCTTCTCAATAGCTGGTGTCCTATTGTTGGCAATTACTACGAAGTAATTACGACTGTACAAAGAGAAAAGAAAAACGGCTGGGAGAGCATATAAGTAACGTTTACAATCGCTTTGCAGAATTAGAAAGTATGCGCCACAATAGCGTGAGTGAGTGAAATAACTTTATTAGGTCCAGAGAAGACGCAGGGGGAACCCCGCGCCACCCGGCTAGTCCCACTTAGGGACCGCCAAGCCGAGCTTGACGGCCCGATCGCGGGCACTCTGGACGGCCAGGGTTTGGTCACTGAGTTCGGGGCTGCCCAAGAGCGCAGCCCACCTATCCTCGCTGAAGGGGGAGCCGATGGCTTCGCACTCCCACAACACATGGTCCAATGTTGCCCTTAGTTCACAAGCAGGGCAGTGCGCACTGTGATATCTTTCAGGGTATATGGCATGAAGAACCGCGAGGTTAGGGTACGCACGGGCTTGTAAAAGTCGAAGGGTAACCGCCTGCGCCCTGCATAAGGCGGGGTGCGGGAGGAGGAATACCCGTCTTGACAGATAGTAGTGTGTCGTGATTTCATTATACGTAAGCAAGGGTTCCCCGCGGGGCAGGGGGACTGCTGAGGCGACGCGGTCAGTGAGTCCTCGCGCGGCCTCGTGTGCGCCCTCGTTAGGGTTAGAGGGAGAACCCTCAATCGACCCCAAGTGAGCGGGAAACCAAATAAGAGAATGCGGAGAGATACTTTTGGTGCTTTTGAGAATGCGGAGGGCCTGGGGGGAGACCATACCAGTTTGGTAGGCCTTAATGGCTGCCTTGGAATCACTATATATTGCCTCTCTGCGACCATCGAGCACAGCCGGCGCAATTGCAACCTGTTCGGCTACCACGGGCCTCGAAGTGCGTACCGTAGCGCAGGAAATGAGCCTTGAATTGGAGTCTACAATGGAGACGGCGAATGCCTCTTGTTGGACATATGCCGCGGCATCCACGAAGCTTGCCTCAATGTGGTTATTACGGACACGCTTGAGTAGAGCTGTACCCCTGGCTCGACGTCTGCCGACGTTGTTGGCGGGGTGCATATTGCGGGGAAGGGGCGCGATGTGCAGTTGAGACCTGATATCGCTGGGAATCCGCACGGCGTCAGGGCACTGGTCGACAGGATTGAGGCCCATGTCGTCGAGTATCTTGCGGCCCGTCGAGGTGCCGGATAGCCTAAGCAGCTGTGAGTGCTCTTGTGCCTCGATAATCTCTTCGAGCGTGTTGTGGACTCCGAGCTTCAACAGGTTTTCGGTGTGGGTGCTTGCAGGTAAGCCGAGGGCAAGCTTAAAGACATTTCTGATGAGTGCATTGAGCTTGTTCCTCTCTGCAACATGCCAATTATGCATGCCCGCCGAGTATGAAAGGTGGCAGAGAACAAAAGCATGTATAATGCGGACGAGATTGTCTTCCTTGATTCCCCGGTGCCTGTTGGCGATCCTCCGAATGAGGCCGAGAGCATTCTCCGTCTTGGCTGCGATCTTTCTGAGTGCGGTTCCATCGGAACCGTTAGACTCGATATACATCCCCAATATATATATATATATATATATATATATATATATATATATATATATATATATATATATATATACCTACTGAACAATTTAGTAAAGTCCTTTTTGTATTTTATTTTTTCGGCCATTGCAAAATTTCATGTGGCGGTAGTATTTGGATCTACGTGCGCCAGTTCTCTTCGCTTGCTCTTGAATGCAGGCGAAATTACGGTTATTATATCGCTACCTGAGTTTTCGCACTGATTTGTGTTGCCCAGAACTTTTTGCCTGTCGAGAATTTTCAGTGCATCAGCACCTGAGCGGCACAAGCTTGTTTCCATGGATACGTACGCCCACTTCTCTTCGTTCACATAAACATGTATGCCGTGTTATCGACTGCAAAGCGCGGGTGCAAAGTAATGGGAAAACGTTGCCAACACATACGTACGTTTGAGGATATGTAACAGATACCATATGCGCGGCCAACTAATACCGGATTAGAGGGCTTGAAAGCATGCATTTAAATATACGATCTGTGAATCTATATTTTAGTAGAGTGCTAGTTCTCCGGCTTTGTGCAAGTATCCATAATGCGTCGAGTTTGCGTGTTCAAAAAATGTTGAAGATAAAAGCTGTCATACAGCTTGTAGAGTTTTTGTTGCAATAGAATACATATGCTCACATAAAAAATACGAAATCTTGTCTGTTTCGGGGAGAACACCACATCCACTCTACTATTGAGGGTGAAACGCCCGCATAACGCCCACAATAAAGTGCGGTATGCAGTGCCTCCACCCAACTCTCACCCCGAACTCGCTCAGGAAAACTTTGTCTTTAATTTATATAAATTTGAGATTGAATCGCCTTCAAACTATTCAAATAAAACAGTTGGGAATCGATGTAAGCGAACGTTATTATGCTGTTCGCTTTGATTAACGAAAATAACGGTGATGTTGACGGGAAATGTACGCATTCTTCAGCGTTTTGTCCAATACAAGAGTATTGATTTCAAGTTAAACATGGTCTTCTGTGTATCACGGCTGTTCCTCTGCGTAGTACGCAGAACACAAAGATAAACGGGTTTGCTTGAGGCTTTGTTGTACGCCATGGGTAACGATTTCTTAGAGGGTTGAGCTCTATCGCTGCCTCGCATGGCACTTGACATCGTGGCAGAAGAGTTAAACAGAAATTGAAATATGGGGATGCTTGGGCAAATAACCACGATCGAATTATGGGGCATGCCATAGTGGCGGACTCGGCATTAAATGTTACACCCTGTTATTCTTCAACGTGCAACCTAAGAGGAGTTTCGTTTTTGTATTTCACTGCCGTTAACATGTGACTTCCAACGTCGGGATTGAACCCGCAACCTTGAGCAATGGCATAGCCACCGTGCCACCGCTGGAGGCAGGAAATTGTTGATTTGACATGCGACCGCTTCCGTAGTCTCACATAGAATCTAAAGCGGTTTAATGCGGCTTTCCGTCTACACGTCCAGCGTCAGTAGTCTGCGTGACAAACTTGCGGGGTGTTCATTTTTCACCGGTAGCAGAAGCGTACCATACCGCACATTCAGTTTGCCGCAACCGCTGTTTTCCGGCCTTCTCACGTAATCTTGTCCCTCTCGTGCCCTCTCCCACTGCCTGGGAGCTGTGGGCGTAGCAAGGCTTATTCACTCGTATCGCGACTGCGTTAGTTCTATTCTTCTCGCCCCTTACAGAAGTCATTCTCCCTCTTGATTCTAGCCATTCCCGGCCACATCTCCCCCGCCCCCACCCCGCCCCTCTCTGCAGTTCTTTATACACCCCCTCCGGACTTGAATGAATGAATGAATGAATGAATGTTGATTTTTACAGGAAAATAGAGCGAATCTCTCTCAAAGAGGCTGAGAAAACGCTACGAATCTCTAAGTGTCAGTCCCCTTCCCCGACCCGTTCCCAGTGCACAAAACGCCCAAGCACACAGGATAAGTATGGCACATGAAGTGGATACACAAAGTGGCACGCTAGTATGAAGATGCACGCTGCAGTTCTGGCAATTCATTTGAGGGGGGTCACGCGTGATTACAACAGTCAAGAGGCTTACGCAGCGACACACAGGGAGCTCAAAAGAGCATCGTGCACACGCTACGCGATGGAACGGTCCATACGACTTTCTCGCTTCGAATTTCTTTTCTGTCACTTTCCTGCCTTGTATATAAACGCTCTGACCCTATCCTCAAAGCTTTGTGCAAGGATGTGCAGTGGTGGCGTCAGGAAAGCCGGAATGGCAAAAAAGTTTCGCTTAATTAAATTAGTTACATTGTCTCACGGCCGAAATCTCACAGAGGATCTTTCGGCACAGAAGACCTATACTTAATGCTCTCTACGCCACTGTGCCGTTGGACCATTAGTGTAACAGAAGGGGCACCAAGAGAAGGGAAGCGCGGTAGAGGACGGCAGAAGACTAGATGGAGTGACGAAATTAGGAAATTTGCGCGTGCTATTTGGAATCGGTTGGCGCAGGACAGGGGTAATTGGAGATCGCAGGGAGAGGCCTTCGTCCTGCAGTGAACATGAATAGGCTGATGATGATGATGACGACGCCACTTAAGCATGTGGATGCTTCTCTGCAACAACGAGTGGCCTGATAATCAAATCGTAGTTTCGCCATAAAGAAACCTAAATATATTAACAAATTGGTACACGTGTCGCTATACATCAAATTGCGGGAAAATCTCTAAAGTAAGGCAGTGTGAAAACATAAGTTATTCAAAGAAATGGTGGAATCTACAACTGTGTGCTGATCACAGAGATAATGAAGCCAAAAACAATGAGTTAAAGCTGTGCAGGAGGAACGTAAGACTACTAAATTCTTTTTCTACCCTACGTTATGGACCGCGCCGTGTTGGAGAATCCAAGATCAGTTTGATCTGAAGTCCTGCTCCTTCATTGGGTTTGGCGAATTGGCGGCCAAAAAAATTTGCCAAGACGCATCTCGTGATGAATGTCGATGTTAATGCTATAAGCATGGAAGAAATAGCACGCCGTTCTGACGCCACTGAAGCGTGTCATGCACGAGGCGTGTACGCAGCCAGAATGCATTCTGGCGCTTCCCCTCTGGACAGCCTCTGCCAACTCGTGGCACTACCACGAATGGCGCGTGTGGTGCATGCATTACTACACATCCAGACGAGATGGTCCTAATAGATCTGACGCAGGTGAGATTAGGCCCAAGAAGGGAGAAATTACAAAGGATTTTTCGTTATTGAAGAAATACACAAAAATGGTAATGCATATCAAGACACTCAAGATGGCGACAAGGAGTTTTATTGTAGAGCGGCACACTGCCAGTCACTTCAGCTCGCACGAAAGAGTTTCATTGAATAGTAATACAGAGTCAGCAATCCAAGACGTTCTAAAATTGGTTCCTTCAAGGGCGCACACACTCTTGACAAGTTCAGAGTTACCCTACGTGGAGTCAGAGAGCATCAGTGTAGATAGAAGATACTGAGCGACCCAAGATGATGACCCGGTTGGTTTCGACCGCTCTTCTCTCCTTCCAGCAGCCTGGGAGACGTTGGCGGGAAAATGGTTACTAAACAACTCTGTCTGACATTCTCCTGAAACTGCGTGGAGTAGCTCATGGATGCTAAGTACCTTCATGTGGTGGCTACAGCATCTCGCAATAGAAACAATATATCCGCTCAAATTAACATACATTTGATGGTTAAACTAAGTACATGTAAAACAGAGGCGGAAAGCTGACATAGATGCCAACATAATTTTGTTGTCTTAGTCCTAGTTAGTTAAAACGATGTAAGGTTAAGAGTATAAAACGCTTGGTATAGCATTGGAGGCAGTGAGTTGATCGATCCCTGATGGGTAGCTTGTGGCATCTATGGCGCACCACATAACATTTGAGCTCAATTTACCGCCGGCGTTAGGGGGCGTCCAGGTTGTTCTCCGGGTATTGCGAAATGGATTGCAGACGCATATCGTAAATGTCTCGCTGCTGTGGCGCTGCTTGAGGTAGCGAAGCCTTGCATGGACAAACCGACTGGTTGTCTACGTTTGATAACAAGTGTAATGAACCACAAGACTCGATTTGCTCGAAGGAAGAGCCATAGTTCAAGGACAGGGTTGTGACTTAGCAATCTGCTAGGCTACCGTGTGTACTAACAGAAAGCTATGGTGCAACAAGCCCTCTACCAGGAGAGTCACAGTGTGAATATTGCGGGGGCGAAATTCACCGGTTGGGTAAGAAGACATCTACGGCGGCAATAGGATGCTTAAATCACTGCGGAAACAATAGTAAGGAAAGTGCTATAATTTCGGCTAATATTTGAAAGTGTTTTGCTATTTTTGAAAAACTACCGGTTGCTTATTACGATCCTTCTACTTTCGCTGCAATTTTCAGAGAAGCAAACTTTACTTCAACGGGTAATCGCAACATAACTCAATTCAAGATGAAGTATCTAACGTTTTAAATAATTACTTCACGGCAACTGTTGGAATTTACAAGCGGTGGCCGTTGACTTTCCATAGTGTATCTATTTGGAATAGATTTACAGAATGACGCCAGTTGGAAGATATACGCCATCAAGCTTGCCGTAAAAATGCACTTGTTCCAGTTACCTTTCTTGAAAAAAAAGAGCCCTTGTATGCGTGAAATCACAAAAACAACTCCACGTGTTCACGCATTTCTTTCCACACGTTAGGAATTGGTGTTACGCGTATAACAATATTTATAAGATGTATATATAAATAGAAAGCTTTCACAGAGACGCGAGAGAGCCCAACCGGGCTGTGTCGACTTTTCGCCTTCTTGAAAATCATCAAAGAGCAGCTCGCCCATTCGTGCGGTGAGCATCGGCTTCGGCGTAACCAATCAAATGAAAGCAGCGACCGACGAAAGGAAACACGGAGGGAAGCGGGGGATGAACGACGCCAGAAAGAAAGCGGAGCAGGAGGGTGCAGTGGATCCATGAGGCGCTAGGAAACGGCGAGGGCCTGACGAAAGGGTCAAACGAAAAAGCGTAGTGCAGCGACGATGTCTACCAGATGGCGCCAATGTAGCGCGCCTGGTCTGTGAGGTCTGTCGCGGTGACTTCTGTGAATCGCGCCTCTACGCAACACACGCGCTGCATTTGGCGATGTGCCCTGAAATATCGCATTAGTGTGCATCGTAAGCGTCGATGAAAGTTTTCGTTGGCGATACCCCGCGCAAAGTCATCCCGGTGTGTGAGACGGGACCATGAGGAAGAGTGTGATAACGTTCTAGCCGTGCGACGTGAATGACGTCCCTTGAAGTTAGGCCAGATGACATTGGACGTGGCAATAACCCCTGTAGGGGAAAAAGAGGTCGTCCGAGCGCTATACTCGGTTGGAAAGGGACATCACGAGCGTAAGGGAACCAGGTGAAAAGTTTAAATTATGGTAACCCTTGTTCTTAGCATGCTCTTGATTCTTTGGGGGACGCCAAGAATGGGCAAGCCGTCTTGCGTGGTCATCATGAGAAATGGCATCGCGGGCTCAAGGCACTAGCAAAAAAGCGGAAGTGTCCAATGCGTATAGAGGCTTCCGACCGATAAACAGGTAAAACGGCGAAAAAGCGGCAATTTCTTGGCGTGAAAAATTGTAAGCGAACATGAAGTAGGGTAGTGCAATGTCTCAGTCACGGTGGTAGGACGAAACGAATGTAGGTCAGGTGCAGTCGCTCAGTCAGGAAATTGGACTGAGGATGGTACCACGTAGTGAGGATGTGTTTGGCACAGCAACAGAGCAAGGCTGCAACAATTATGAGGTTGCGCCCTGGTCATGCGAGAATCTTGCGGGAAATCAGACATTGCAGCACCATCCCTTGCATCGTATAATTGTCCGTAATTGTCGGCCATAGTTACGTAGGTCAATTACAGCAACGAAGTTGGAGCGGACGTGGCTGACGACATTGTGGTAAGGGCGAGGGAGTGTAACGACGATGAGCAGTAGAGGCGTCAGAAACTTGGCGGATGTTGAACCGCTTCGGGGCACAGTGCACGGATTCCAAAAGGTGTTTAGGGGTGAGGCGTCCGGCGATTACAGCTGTCACAGAAACATGACCGATTCGGCTACATCATAACAGACCGGGTAGTCGTCACGTGTGGGCCGCTATGATTGGTTCCCACAGCGGGAATGAAAGTTGGGCAGGGCTAAATCGTGATCATAGGAGTCATACTAACGTAAGGCCGATAAACCAAGTGGACATTAAGATGGCCATGCTTAGCAGCTACTTGGCGAACCACGGACTCAATGAAGGATATTGTTGCGGCGTAGATGTCATCTGCTGGGGCGAGGCGGGAAACGCAACTCTGAGTTTGCGATGCACAATACAAGTCACGTTGTCGCAAGTGGAGGCTGCACTGGCGACAAGTCTTGGTCGATTCCGGAGCTTATCGCGCCTGCATTGGAAAGGTAGGCAAACTGATCGGCGACACAGCTATTCTACGCTAGCTCCAAGCAGCGGAACTCCTTTGATTAAAAAATTATGGGGTTTTACGTGCCAAAGCCACTTTCTGATTATGAGGCACGCCGTAGTGGAGGACTCCGGAAATTTCATCACCAGGGGTTCTTTAACGTGCACCTAAATCTAAGTACACGGGTGTTTTCGCATTTCGCCCCAAGAAAATGCGGCCGCCGTGGCCGGGATTCCATCCCGCGACCTTCTGCTCAGCAGCCCAACACCATAGCTACTGAGCATCCACGGCGGGTAATTCCTTTGATGGTGTCGACAGTACAGATGCTCAAAACAAGGCGATGGAACGCATGAGCCGCAGTGCCTTTGAGGCCATGTCCTACTTTGCTGGACTCGGCCATGGACGCCAATACTCTTGATAATTACTGCCGAGGCCAGAAAGGGTATAACGCTTTCACATTCCACATGTAAGCCGTCTTAAGTGTTCGCCGAATCTTAAGCTCCGTAATTACTGTCGTGCCAAGTATTATTGTTGCGCAGAAAAGCGGGTGCGTTCACTCTGCGCGTTAACGTCACAGTCGGAGCTGCGGTGGCAGTTGTCGGAGGCGAGCGATGGAGAAGCGTGCACGCTCTTGCGGCTCGAAGGATGGCCGCGCAAGTACGCCACAGCGGAAAAGAAGCGCGTGGCGCTGTGCCTTAGGGCCATACATGTACTTCTAATTGCGGCTTTTTCTGTCTTGCAAGAAGTCTAGCTCTGATTGCATAACTGAACGCACAACCAATATGTCTCAGAAAGAAGTCTGACCGCGATTGTATAACTTCATGTATTACCAAATGTGCAGCAGCCTTCTTGTGTTACAAGAGTGCAATACCTGCCCAACTTTTTGTTTGAAACCTCTTAGCAATTTTGTGGCTATGGTGTCCTGCTCCTGAGCACAGATGTGAGCTCAATCCTCAGCCGCAGTACCTCCGTGCTAGTCGGGGGAAATTGTGAAATTCTAGGGTATTGAGCTATTGACGCGGTAGCGTTGAGGGTGACGGGTCGCAAAAAGTCCGATCTTGGCATCGCGTGTCAATTCGCGAAAAGTCATTCCGATCCACAACCACGGAGGCCCTTCGCGTGGAGCAGGTGCTTGTCAAAGCTAATTCAGTTCGTCAAAGTAAAATGTGGAGAAAAATAGTGAAGGATGTCCTATAACACAACGTACACACATGATAGCGTGGCAGTTTGATTTGAAAATACCAGAAAACCTAATTGTGATGCGCAGAAAGACAAAGCGAGCTCTTTTTGCGGGTGGCGCGGCCCGCTCAGTTCATTGCAAAACTACCGCGCTCAGCTCTGCGTACCCGCGTGTAAGGTGTGGTTGCCGGAAAGGGTGACAAGCAGCCGGGGATATTTGAAATGTATCGAATTCTGTTCTTAAAGGGGAAGGTTAAGCGTCCTCCAAATGTTTGAGGATGTGCGCAGTAATACAGTTCAAAATAGTGAAAATTGTCTTGGAGGGATCTACTACTATGTCATTGATTGCCCGCAGCATAGTTTTGCGACATTTAGCCTGTCCAGCACAGCACTGGAATTCCTTCTGGAAAAGGCCTTCTCAGAGCTTTCTCTGTACGTTTCCGTGCTACCTGTGATGCTTCTCACGACTTGCCACAGTTCTATTGAGTGTGCTTGTTCGTTTGTTCACAAGTGACAACTAACTCGTGCTGCCTTTTTTATAACGTGGCACTTGTGAGTATTGCGCTCGCTATCTTGTGCATTTGCGTGCATTTTCAGGCTCAAGGCATTCATTGCTGCCTTGTGCTTTGTGTGAGCAGCCTTGATATAACCATTCATGTATCGGACTCGGCCATGGCCGTGACAATTAGCATTTATGAGCTACTCCACGCAATTTTATGGGAATGTCAGGCAGACTTTTAAACCACGTTCTGCCAACGTGTGTCAGTGGGTTCTATCAGCCTGCTGAAAGGAGTAAAGCGGGTTAGAAACCTACCCTGCCATCAATTTGGATCACTGAGTATCTTTTCTCCACTCTGAAGCTCTCTTGCTCCAATTTAGGTCACTCTGAATGTGTCATATTCTTGAATAAACCAATTTGAGAACGACATGGATTTTGACTCTGTATTACTATTCAACGACACTGTTTCACGCGAACTAATTGAATGGGCTGCTCTACAATAAACCCCCTTGACGCCAAGCTGGGTGTCTCATTCCTGGGCCTAACTTCACCCGTGCCAGATCTATTAAGACAATTTCGTCCGAATGTGTAGTAATGTGTAGTAGTCTGAACTCAGTGGGCACAACAGCTGGCTATCCGTCAGAGCCATGAACAACCCATTCATGCTGTTCACGCATATTCTTTTATCCGCTGTGACAGCGATGGCCGGTGCCCTTCAAGATACGACCTGCAGCGTCACCCCTGCACTCCCTTTCATACTCTGTGGAGACTGCGCAAACGGACCAGTGCCTCAGCTGGATTCTTGGGCAAGCCTTCACTGGAAACCAGCGCACTCAACTTACGTTCCACCCTACAACTTAATCACCCTTCTGCCCCGGGATACTCTCAGTGGGCCAGCCAGCTGGTCATCCGTCAGAGCCATGACCAACCCGTTCATGTTGTCCACGCAGGTTAGTAACACATACTTCTCCGTCAAAACCTCTCATCGCTGTCCAGTCCAGCTGGCGTGCCCTTCCAGAGTTTGCACTGTATGCATGTTCGTAAAAACATTTTTGTGAACATTGCTGCTGCTCAGTGGGGATATTGAATACAATCCTGGACCCACTGCTCTCCAGTTGCTGATGGAAATTCTTGATGGACAAAAGAGTACGCAGAAGCGATTAAGGACCATTGGATCTAAACTTGAGAACGTGGAAACCATAGCAGGCAAATATGCGGAACTCGGAGCACACTTCGACAACATGCAGCGAACAATACAGAATCTGGAAAAGAAACTAATGTAATTAGAAGATAGGAGCAGACGAAACAACCTATTAGTCTTCAGCTTTAAAGAAGATGTGTAAGAAACACCTGGTTCGCTATTGGCCACAATAAATGAAGAATTATTTTTAAAGCAGTTAGGTGTTCGATTATCTTCAGTTGAAAGACTGCACAGGATGGGCCGTAAGCAGGCAAAGAAGCACCAGCCTATTATCCTAAAGATTGTAGACCACTGAGAAAAACAACCATGCTGAGTAAATGCCACAAGCTCAAAGGGTGAAATATTTCAATTTCAGAATATTTTTCAGCAGGGACACGCTAGATAAGGAAATATAGTCAAGTGTTCTATGAAAACTCGTCTGTCGAGGAAACATAATGATGCAAAAAAACGTGCACTCACCAAGAATAAAATGAAAATGGAGGACCGATGTTTCGGGCCCCTTACGGGTCCCTTGATCACAATGAAGATGTAAGCATGAACGCGTGGCTATTTATGGGCGCGGTGGCGCAGTGTTCGGGTTTACATCTCAGGAAGATTACCCGGCGTCCTGTTTATCGTGTGTCTAGTTAATTGGATGTAAAATGATTCTGAAAGCAAAAGGGCAGATATGTGTTTTTCTTTTGCAATGATGGCTGCTGAGTCCCAGTCAATGATGTGTTCGGTTAGTTCGTGATGTTCCGCCAGGGCGTTCACTGCTGTGTAGCCCTTGGCAACGGCATTCATGTGTTGTTTCAAGCGCCATTTAAAATTTCCGCTCTCGCCGATGTATCTCTCGTCACACTCCCTGCAAGGTATCTTGTATATCACTCCCGGGTAGTCCGTGTGCTCTAAAGGGTGTTTTGCGCGTGCCTGCTGTTCTTTTGCGCGTGCCATCAGTAGTGAAACGGGGACCGGCACCACAACGGCCTCTGGCTGCGGTCAGGACCACGCGTAGCTTGCTGAGGCTAACGCCACCCACCCTTACGGTGGGAGCAGCCAACGCTGCCCTGCCACCTCGAAGTGTCCACACCAGTGGCCTCTTCAAGCTCCGGCAGCGGCCAGGGCACCGCAGAGGGCACAGGGGTCCTGTCGACATCCGGCCTGATAGTGGCGAAGACTTCGTCGCTTGAGATGAAGTCTACGCGACAGCACACATCACTCTCTGGAGTGGGTGTGCAGTGCCTCGCAAGAGGCTATGGACACCAGTCCAAGGAAAACGGCGTAGGTAGTGTCGAAGGAGCGGCAAGGTTCTCTTGAGCGCTCTAAAGAACACAAAACACCAGTTACAGGGCCTAATGAAGGTTGTGCAAATTAAGTTACTCGCCTCCCTTTTGAGCCACAGAGCACATTTTTTTCAACATGGACGGCATGTTGACGGCATGTTGAAGAAACCTAGATGACGTCCAAGAAAGTTTCGGTAAGTTTAGCCCTAAAGTGCTGTGTGTGCAAGAAACTCATCTACCTTAAAAGCACACCAACTTCCTCCGAAAATACATGACTTTCCGGAAAGACCGCGAGGATTCTGTCGCATCATGTGGTGTAGCCATCATTGGTGATGGAAGTGTAGCGTGTCAGCATTTGAAGCTCCAAACGGCCGTTGAGGCAGTGGCCATTCGAGCGGTACTTTTAAATCAACTCATTACCATCTGCTTCTTGTATATACCACCACATTATCAGCTCCACAGACGCGACTTGGAATCATTAATAGATGAGCTCCCAGAGCCCTATCTGATTCTTGGTGATTTTATTGCGCACAGTAGTTTGTGAGGCGATTCACGCTCGAATGCGCGAGGTCGCATTATTGAATAGCTGCCTTTTCCCTCTGGAGCATGTCTCTGGACTACGAAGGAGCCCACGTATTTTAACCTTGCTTACAAGTCATGCTCTGCCATAAACCTTAGCATTTTATCGCCGACGCTTTTACCCTATATTAAATGGAATGTGCTTAATAATCCATATTGGAGTGACCATTTTCCACTAATCCTAAGTGCGCCAAAAAAAGGTCAACTTCCCCCAAGGGTCCCTTGGCGGAAGATTGACTCACCTATTGGGAACAGTACCGAACTCTTACTCACATGACGTGGACTGAGATGTCCGGTATAACCATAGATGATGCTGTTACATATTTTCCAGCTTTTATACTTGATGCCGGCTGCAAATGTATTACTCAAGCCAACGGGAGGGGTACCAAGTGGCGTCTGCCCTGGTGGAACGATGCATGTAGGCAAGCGCGGAGGAACCAGAACAAAGCGGGGGTGCTGCTTCGCGATTCTCCAACAGCAGAAAACCTGGTAAACCTTAAGCATGTCAATTCCCAGGTAAGGAGAACGCGCCGATAAGCAAGACGAGATAGTTGGGCAAAGTTAATATGAAGCATCAACTTGTACACAGATGGGAGAAAAGTTTGGAATTGAGTGAAGGAAGGTAATAAGCAAGAAACGTAATCCCTGCTTTTAGGAAATAGCCACGGAGAAATCCTGGAAGATGAAGCCAACTTTCTTGGCGCACATTTTGAACACATATCAAGCTCCTCACACTACTGCTATACCTTCCTAAAGTACACAAAGCGAAAAGAACAGCAAAGGTAAGAAAGAAAATGTGCAAAACGTGTGGCGTACAATGAACCATTCCGCATAGCAGAACTGTACGCAGCACTGAACTGTTGTAATATATCCGCCCCAGGTTCAGATCGCGTAATATTTGAGATGTTGGAACAACTACCCTCCAAAACACAAAATACCCTCCTTTAACTTCACAACGGTATATGATTTTCTGGCAAGACCCCCTCTGTTTCGAAGGAGGCTATTATTATTCCAATTCTGAAGCGCGGAAACGATCCTTCCTCTATTCATGTGCATATTCATGTGCTATATAAATTTGATCTTCGATTGTAGGCGAGATAAACAAAAATAGCGTATGTTCCCTGATAAGCTATGCAGAAGCGCTCTCCTATTTGGACACAAGCCGAGCGCAACTGCGGCGAACAAGAAGACAAGTTACACAGCATTTAAAATACAGGGTCAAAATTTGCTACAGATTTTTTCTGAATTCATGGTCGAAAATGTAGATGTTAAAGTGGCACACATTTAAACAGGTCTCTGCTCGGACTGGTAATGCTATGTGTCACCAAGTTTTATAAAATATGCCCTACCACTACACTCCCAAGCTAATGATGCTGTTCAGTTACCAGAGCAAATAATTCAATTATGTCTAGGACAAACTTGAGGAAAAGGCGACCGAAATTAGTGCGTCACTAAAAACGTTCCTGAGGCTTCAACAAAGTAGATGAACACCTGTATGTACTGAAGCATGAGAAGTGTGTTTTTGGGTCTAGGTGTGCACAGCTTGCAGTTGCTCATAAATGCTATTTAAGATATTATACATATTTCAGCTAGTTCTTGGTTTAAGGCAGGAAATCTTAACGTATTCTGCATTCTTCCTACCGTTAAATACCCAAATTCAGGGCACCACAGGTACGTTTTATGACATCTAATTTCTTCTCATAAAGCTACTCTTCTAAATAAAACCTTCACAGCAACTTAACCTCAGCCTGTCTTGAGAAAAGTCATCACAGTCGTCTTTGAACACTAGTTACGCAGTGACACTTTGCAATGTAATTTTATCTACGTCAGCACTTGATCAAGTACAGAAAATTTTAATAATGGCGGTATGACAGGTACACATCAAAGCAAAAGGATAAAACATCACACATCAATGTTCATGTCCCCATTTTTATGCGGATGTTTTCAGCAATGAATATGTTCTCACTATACCGAGTTTCGCAGTATCACAAAAGCGAAGGGCAAGGGTCTTTACATTCTAAACTGACAAATGTGCTTTAGTATGTTTCACCGCAATAGACAATGTGTCTTGCCATGGATGGTCACGCAGGATTTCGGTCAACTATGGCAGACGTGTCCTGTAGTGAGGCATCTTCTGTATTGCGGTAAAGCACATTGATAGTGACAAGAGCTAGCCTGGAATGTAACCTGACTTTAGCCAACAAAAGAAGTGAAATGAACCTTGCGCAATAATCTGCTTTGTTGCGACTAAAACATCAGGTTCGTCGGTGACTGAACCCCTACGTTCCCGATTCACGTGAACCCTTCCCACTATCGGCATGCTTCACCGCAATACACAAATATTTTGTGGTCGAACAGACTTGTGTCAATGTTTCGACAGGGGAGTTTGCCTCCATCACGGCAACTGCTTTCCTGGGCAGTTTTAACATATGTGAGCTTCCTACCAGCGCAGGAAAAAGGGAGGGGGGTGTCTAAGGGGGCTGCTGTCCAGGGTCTTACCTCGTACAGTAGGAAAAGGGGGCCCATTTATTCTATCCTGTTTAGTATATGGAACCATGGGCAACGGAACTTCGAGTGACATGTATGAAGCGAGAAAACCAGAACGAACAGACGGGGCCCCACGCCTAATGTAAAGCATGCGTTTAGCTTGATCATTTGGGGAGAGCTTGTCGAGCTGCATAAAACCGGAATCCCCCGCCACCCCGGCGGGGCCCTTTTTTTTACGAAGCGAGGTGCGTTTGCTTGGAAGCGTTTTCGAGGTTTCCTGCCAGTCCGTCTGTCCAGTGCTATCTGTAGATGAGGGGCAAGGGGGAAACACCTAAATCATGTAATGTGCGATGTGGACCTGAATATCACTTGCCCCTCGTCACCCCCACGCCACCCTCCACTTCTCAAATAGTTCCGCCGCTGTCCTTCTCATAAAGAGGATGTGCTGCAGTACCCAACAGTTCCTCCCATTCGCCTTTTCTTTACCGTGATGATACTTTGGGCGGGGGAGGATGAGTCCGATAGCAGATGATGATGAGTCTGATGGCAGGATCTAGGCAGGAAAGGAAAGAAGACGTCACACGTGCTGTAGGGCATGGAATGTTCACTGTTCGGTCTGGGGTTGTGGAAGAGTGAAGCGTGAAGTTGGAGAGCTTTTTTTTTTCACAAAGGCCTGTCTCCAGGGGATATTCCTGCCTAGTGGCTGCGCACCTTTGCGCGCGCTGGACGAAAAACGCAGGTTAGACTGGCCGCCGAACATTCCAGAATGAAGTAGAAAAAAGCTAACTCAGAGGCGATGGAGGGCGCGTAACTTCGCCCGCGCTAGGTGTCGCCCTTTCCCCTTCGTTCTCGTGTTCGGCATCGACCGGGCGAGAGAAAAATCGAGAACCTGCCAGAAGAGACGATTGCTCCTAGCCAATAGGAAGACGAGACCGGAACGGGGAAGGAGTGAGTTTGTACGGAGAAGCAGGGAATTTGTACAAGGAACTCTATGCATTTGCGAACGCCTGCTTTGACGCTAGTAACAGACAGACGCGGTGCGCATCCATAAAAGGAAGTTGATCGTGGCTGCGATTCAGCCCCAAGCCACCGGTTAAGCTTGCATAAGCCCGCCCGCTGAGGAACTCCCGGGGGACGCACCACTCTCGGCCCGCCACGGACCATTTAGTCAGCGTGCGCAACTGATCGGGACGGCCACCGTTGGACACCTGTGGTCGCGTTGGACTGACGAAGTGCCCGGTGAATATTTAGCATCCATCCATGCGAAAATGCTCGGTCGGATGCATCAAAGTGGTGCGTCTAAACGAAAGGCGAAGTTAGAAAGAGAAGAGCGCGAAAAAAAGCTACCAAAGATGACAAAGTACCTACTGATTGCAGCTTCCGCGGAGTAGTATGATCGCTCTACCCAGAGTCCATGTCAAACTCCCAATAGTACCGACTGTGCTTCTGTGGAGGACTTGCCAACTCCATCACCATGGTTTCCTGGCAAGAAGCAAGGTTTGACTCATCTTGGTTGTCTGGATCCTGTGAAAACAGTGCCAACCTTGGTCGTCCATATTTCTGAGCAACTGACGCTAAGCGAGCCCTGTCCTGTTTGTGAGTCAGCAACGTCTATGCTACTCGGCCGGGCCCCTGCCACAGAGCTCCAGGTGTCCGATCGGCCACGCCCGATTTCTACTACTGCTGATCAAAAGGTACAAACCTCGCCGATGAGCCTCCTTCTACTGACGAGCACCAGGAAACAACACTACAAGAACCGACTCACTTGTTTCCTGTTAGTTTGGCGTCAAATAATCACGTTCCCACTGAATGCAGCTTCCGTGGAGCAGCATGATCGCTCTACCCAGAGTCCGTGTCAAACTCCCAATAGTACCGACTGTGCTTCTGTGGAGGACTTGCCAACTCCATTACCACGGTTTCCTGGCCAGAAGCAAGGTTTGAGTCATCTTGGTTGTCTGGATCCTGTGAAAACGGTGCCAACCTCGGTTGTCCAAATTTCTGAGTACAGACACCCCCGCAGGAAGAGGTACGTTGCGAGATTCTCCGAAGCGACCCTGCTAAGTGGCCGGACGTTATTAGTGACAGCTTTCGGATCGGGCAGAAAATTTTCCGTCTTCGGAAAGGCAATACAAAACTCATGAACGCAATATGTCACCTCATATTTTCGTGCGGAAGGCTGTAATTGGGAGGCGTACGAGCGACGCTGGTTAATGTACTCGGAGTACAAAGTTTCCGTTTACTGTTTCATGTGCAAACTACTTTCGATTTGAAGCAACTCCAGTGCTTTAACCACGCACATGTTTTCTGATTGGAAAAGAGCAGAAGAAAAGGTTTGCGCACATGAAACTATCGTCGAGCACCAGAACTACGTGGCAGCATGGCTCGCCCGCTCTAACTCGAGCCACACAATTGACAAGGAGCTGGTTGAGCATCCTGTGACTGAGACCGCTTACTGGACAGAGGTATTGAAGCGCGTAGTCGTTGTAGTTAAGCTTCTAGCTGAGTGCAGCCTAGCGTTTAGGGGTAGTGAGGAGAATTTTGGTTCACCGAGAAATGGAAATTATATGCGAGTGCTTGAGGCCATTGCCAAGTTTGACCCCTTGCTAGAGGAGCACATCAAATGCTACGGGAACAAAGGAAAAGGTCACCGATCGTATCTGTCAAAAACCATTGGTGATGAATTAATCGAGCATATAGCAAAGGCTGTCAAGGAACGTATCGTTGACGAAGTGAAACGCGCAAAATGCTCCTCTTTAATTGTTCATTCGACTCCAGACTTTACTCGCGTTGTTTTACCAGACTATTTAAATGGGAAAGTGTACGAACTGTTTTTTTGGATTTGATCCAATTGAATCGCATGCCGGCTTGTACCTTTTCGACACCGTGATATCCCTCTTGATGGCATCTCAGTTGATGATTGTAGGGGCCAAGCTTATGATAATGCGAATAATATGTCAGGAAAATACAAAGGACTGCAAGCTCAAATCAAACACCTCAACGAATTGGCAGTCTACGTCCCGTTTGCTAGTCATTCACTGAATTTAGTTGGCACGTGTAGCGTTGACAATTGCCTTGAGGCAGTTAAATTTTTCACTGTAATTCAGAGACTGTATGTGTTTTTTGCTGTCTTACCTAAGGTCCTTAAGGGGCGGCTGATGTAAATAGAAACTATATAGAGTGTGTCCCTGCTAACCCGGGCCAAGCTAATTGAATAGAGAGAGAGAGTGAACAAGATAGGACGATGACACAAAGTGTGTATTGAACAAACTGGCGACTTTCTCGGTTACTATTACGCACGTAATTCTAGCAAATCACATTCCTAATTACTTACGCTAAAACCTAAGGTCTTATGTCAGGGTGTTTTGTTTGAGTACGTGAACAAGCGTGCGAAGTGAGCCCGTGACAGCAGCGCTGTCGGAAGGGGAGAATGATTCTTCTAGGTGCACTACATGGTGACGGTGATAAAGTGACAAGACAGCGATGCAAATGTTAGTTGCTGCTATGAACAAGCATCCTCACGACGCTACTGTCAGCGACGTGCCGATGCAACATAGGTAGGACATTAGACAACAGAGTAACAGGAGCTTGGTGGTGAAGGCCACCACCCCGTTACAAAGAGGACGCTGAAAGCACCCAGCCAACCATCCATCCGAGATACGCGGACGTGCTATCAATGGGCGCAATTTATGTAATGAAGGAATCAACAAGAGAGGAAAATTCACAAGTTTGCGCAACGAGGACGCAGAAACATTCTTGTTCCAGTTTAGCGGGAACGTACCGTATAAGATTGCGGTCTACCTTAGGTGAACAGAGCACCTTGTGCTGAACATGACGTTTTTTATCTATAGACTGAATTGCACCATCAAGTGAGCACATAAGTAACGACACCTCTGAGATGGCGTACTGCTAAGTCCATAAGTGCAACCTGAGACCATACATGCATTAAAGTGCACATGGCAAGGTAGACGTACATAGATAATACAAAGAAAACTGCAAATAAAAATGGCCGTATTTGGCTACAATTATTTTTGCTCTCTTTTGTGCTTGGCTAGATTCGAGCTACAATTTCTCTAGCTTTGGAATCCGCCGCCTTGTCCAACCTGGCAACACTGCTCCCAATAAACGCACTCTCTGCTTCGGTCCCTGTCTGCGTCTCCACGTCTTTCTTCAGGCCGCCGTCTTGGCGTGCCAATGTGCCCGGCATGGTGTTCATGGCGGCCACTACGACGGAAGATTTTGGCGACGAGGATAGACGCTTCCGTACGTACTACGATGCTTTGAAGATTTCTTACAAACCGTATTGCTGCCGAGGAATCCGGATTGTGCCCTGACGCTACAAGCGTTGGTACCTGGGCCATATCCTGCTGGGCAGCGCGTTCGGTCGCCATTCTGATAACATTTTGACGACGACGACGATGATCCACGTACATCGCGCTTACCTGTAAGTGGCGCCTGCCAGCTGTATTTTTTACTGTATCTTTCACTTTGCCTGCCCTTATTTCAAGCAGTATTTCTGCACTTTCTGCATCTTAATGCGTCTTTGATATCACCTGTGTCACCTCCGACGCTACTGCGGCGTCTTCATTGCGTCGAACCTCGCCCTTCAGCACAGCCTTCTACTTCTCAACATGAACGCGCCAATTTTCCGACCCTTCTTGTGTTGCAGGCATACGTCGACGTCGCCGTCAAGACCGCTACGCCGGAACACAAGAAAGCGTTCCTCCTCAACGCGCTGGGAGTAGAAGGTGCCAGCGTCTACTACAATATCATCGAGGCGCAGACTGAAAGGCAGACTGAGACGAAGACGAAGTGACAGGGGACTCAGGGGCGGTTGACGCTTACGAAGCGGCGTTTCAAGTGCTTGACAAGCACAATTCTGCAGATGAATAATTTTGCAGGGGCGTCCATTTCAACCACGGATTACAATGTCCGGTTTAGGCGACTACAGAATTCATCCAAGACGTTCAACGGCTTCCTCAATCCTGCATGTTTGGCACCGCTACCGACCTCAATGTCCAAGAAAGATCGTTTGCGGCTTGCAGTCGCAACAACTTCACCGCCAGTTCATTCAACTAGGCGAGTACTTTACAGTAAAAAATGCACTGGGAATTGCGGAGGAAGAGGAACGCACTGATAAAATGATTCAGAAGCTCAGCGTTCTACACGCAAACGCCGTTTCACTGCGTCGTCACCCACAAGATGGCGGCCGCGACCAGTCTCGCTTCCTCGGGACCTCCTAGGTGGCGGTTACCTTCCCGGACCGTCTGCAGTTGAAGATGGCGGTCATCACCGCCCCGTTCCAGTCAAAGTTGACGGTTATCCTCATCGCGGCCATCGGACCGACATCCCCGCCCTTCACCGCGCCGCAGTGGCGGACGCCGAGAGCGAGGAAGTGGGCCACCCCTTCCGGGATGGAGGCAACCGGGCGCCTGCTCTGCCTCCGCGCCGTCAGCTGTTTCTGTTGCGGCTCTTCGCAGCCCGTCCCGAATTTGTCGTGCCCGCCCCGAATTCTGCCAGACATGTGGAAGGAAAGGACATTTCTTCCAAATGTGCTGTTCATCGCAAAGTACATCGGCACCAGTCAACGAGCTTGAAATGCAAGAGAATACGACTATAAGGACAGCCACTATTCTACACATTGACGCTGTCGGCGCCTTGTCGCTTATGCGCGTTCCCGTAAAAGTGAACAACCTGACGTAGCAGTTGATGGATGACACCGGAGTGGTTCTGTCGCTCATGAGTCTTCAGGACTAGAACAAGCACTTTTCACTTATCCGCCTGCTTCAATCCCATTTAATCATCCAGAACTACTTGGAGAGAGTAGTGTACAATTTGGGTTTTTTTTTCACGGCCATCGAGTATCAAGATATGTCAGCTACCGTCGATTGTCACTTGACAACTGGGTTCATAACTTCTGGGACTCGGCGCTATTAAGGCATTGACGGTAGTGATCGATTGAGCGACTTTGTCGTGTCTCCAAGCCTCATATTCACCACCGGATTTCGACAGTGGTTCCCGCTGGACGGAATATCATCCGGCTTCCATGAACTTGTACGATGCAGCAGACTTTGACAGTGCACGGCAGGCCAATGCCTGTTCGATTTCACCACCAGCAAGAGAGAACCAGTGTAGAGTGCTGGGACAGTCTACCCCAGTCAAAGCGTCGCGACGGCAAGCTCCACGGAGAACCCAGGTGGACAGTACATCACCGGTAAGTCAGCGTGTTGAGCGCATTCCTACTAGGTTTTTCTATAGTCGCATGGATGCTAAAGCATATAACCCTCTTGCAAAATCTTTTGTACATGACAGATGCAGCAGTTACTTCAGATATGCCTTCAGTGAATTCCGCATTTCAGTGCAGTGCTCATTCGGGAGCAAGTTCTTATACAGCCCGTAAAGTAGCTCGAATGGGTGTCTCATGTTCAGCCGTAAGGCAATCTAGCCATTCACCATTATTTATGCCGACTGACGAGCCCAGCCAAAATGCTTTGCTCGCAGCGTCGACTGCTGAGCGTTTCACAGGATATGAGGATTGTATTCCGACACCAGTTTTTCATCCGGCTGTAATGCGTTGACAAGATGTTCTTTCGCCTGATAGGTGTGTATCTGAACCTAGTCTATTGTATCTGAGCCTAGGTGTGTATCTGAACTTGAGCCTAGTGGTTGAACGCCTTCACAACTAATGTCTGGCGTACCCAGTATCGCATAATTTCTCGGAAACACCTAACGCTCATGTCTCCGAGCCTTCGTGCTCGCATGCAGTTAAGCCAGCTGTGCCCAAGGAACGTGTCAGTGTTGATGTATCGCAATTGCCTCGACTGTCGAAAAGGCGGCGCCAGAAACCGCACCACTTAAAATATTTAGTTACATGATGTTTAATGTGTTCGTATTTGATAACATTATTGGCAATTCTATGTAACATACCTGAACAGGTGTCCATATATTGGACTTGCGTGCTTCAGTGCATCAAACGACGTTTTGTTAACAAGTTAACTTGAATGATAATACGTTTCTCCGCAAAGCTCGAGACTTGATATCTCGAAACCTGTGTCATCTCGAAAATTCGTTCTAAGGATCCGCCTTGGGAACTCCATGGCTAGAATTTGTAAATTGCAATATGGGCCATAATGTAATTAACTGTGAACTTAATTAGCGAATTTTTCAAAGATTAGTCGATGTTGCATCTCAAATTTTTGCGCATGTCCGCCCCTTCGAGTAAACCTGCTCATGAACTACAGTTGTAATAGCTTCCACAGGCAACTTTAAAAAATTTTTCAAAGTGTTCGCTGAAACACCCCGTATAATTCACGTGCGTTTCACACGCCCTTGATAAAACACTGAAGTCTGCGTTTTTTTTCAAGAACAAAAAAGTACACAAAGCAACTTAAAGGGAGGTGAACATACGGCAACACATTTGTTGTCTAGGCGTAGGCTATCCGTATCATTAGACATGATTCTTAGTTGGCTACCTCCTTCTCTTGAAAAAAAATATAATAAACATTGTCCTGTGTATATACTTACATATACTCGAGTTATGTTTTTGCATGGTGTTCACAGCGGGAATTAAAACAAATATCGAAGTTCGAAATACGGATGAGGAAGCCGCCGCTGATGCTTCTAATGCGCTTGTCCTCTTACTGTCGGGATTTCGAGAAATACAGCTCTGCACGTCCGCACCTACAATGCTACAGTAAGCTTTTACCCAGAATAAAATTTCAACTGAAAAGATACAGTGGAAGTAAACCTCAAATGATGTGGGTTATAGAACTCTGGTACTGACATTTTAGGGAAGCGGTGAGGAACGGCGCTGTGCTTCGGCATCGCCGGATTGGGGGGGGGGGGGGTGTCTGTCTACCCCAACCTCGGGTAACTTTGGAGGGGGTTGTGGCCTCAGGGCCTCCACCCGCCGCCCCCGCAGTTGGCGCCTGTGCATTATGATGCCGCTGATTGTAAACTCGCTTCTGATTTTCTTCGGATGCGAGCAGCGGCTTGCGGTTATGCTGCCTTGCGTGGTAAGCATGAGCAATGGCGTCGCGCCACAGTCGCTTCTCGAGCCACTAGCAAAGGAAATTTAAGTGTCTAAGGGCAGTTCTGGGTCGTCACCGAGGAATATGTAAAACGAAAAAACACAGGCAGCTTCGGGGTGCGATGCATTGAAAGCGAGCGTGATGTAGGTTAGTGCAATTTCCAGGTTGGGGTAATCGAGTGGAACGGATGATTCTCCAGTTCAGACCCTCACTCAGGTTTCAGCTTGAGTTTGGTAGAGCAAGACATCCAGACAGCAACCTGTAGAATATTCTGCCTTGTTGATCGCGTAGGCGGAGAATTTTCGGACAAATCGGACATCGCCGCGCCACCTCTAGGTTCCGTTTTATGCAGTTCTGCAATTGGGTGGCTCGTAGGAACGTCGGCGAAGTAGAGCGGCGGAGCTGGGGCTGACGTGGCTGGTGACATTGTCGTAATGGCGAGCACAGGCGTTGCAAGTTTCGTGGAAGCGACGAGGTGAACCGTTTCGCGGCGAAGTGGAGGGATTCCAAAAGGTGTTCTGGGGTGGAGACCTCCGACGACTACGGCTGTAACGGGAAACGTTCCTTCGAAGCTGGGAGGTGGCGAGTTAAACACCCTGTGGTGTGCGTGGTGCGCCGACTAACGGGGAAATGGTGATTACGTGCAGCTGTACTTTGCCTCTCTGTGTGGAGCGCATAATTAGACGCACAGCGAACTAGGCCTGTAGATTATGGAAGTTGGGTGGGGACCTCCATCGACTACGGCTGTGACGGGCAACGTAATCAGTCGGGCTGCACCAGAAACGGATCAGCACACCGTCAGTTGTGCGTCATTCAGATGGATTCTCGCAACGGGGGGCGAAGAGCGGACGGCGGTAAATCACGATCATAGAAGAAGTCATATTGGCGTTAGGCCGATTAAGAAAGAAGGCGTTGGGGATGACATAGTTAGCGACTTCCTGGCCAAACATGGACGGAAATTGACGATACTGTTGCGGGGAAATTGTCCCAGGTCGTCTTCTGGGGTGAGGCGGGATAAGGAAGCTTCGAGTTCGCGATGCACCATGCGTAGAGTTTCCGCGGCTAGCAGCTGAGCACGTTGATTGGAAAAGGTCGGAAAGCTTCTGCTTGAACAGCTCCCAGCTAGTGAGTTCCGCTTTATGTGTTTGAACCAAGCACGCGGAGTTCCCTCCATGTGGAGAAGAACAATGGCTAGCATAATGTTTTGGTTCACTTGCACGTTTTAACGCGATAGCGTTAAGGAGCTCGTGTCGCAGAAAAGCCGGTGTCGTCGGTGTCGGCGTCGGTGTCGGCGTCGGCGGCGTTGACCGTGAGCGATAAATCACGGCAGGCGCTTCATAAATAAAAAGCAACTTCCAAGATTGGCCCGGTGGGAATCGAACCCGGGTCTCCGGAGTGTGAGACGGAGACGCTACCACTCAGCCACGAGTTCGATGCTTCCAAGCGGTGCAAACGCGCCTCTAGTGAATGCGGTGTTGCCTTCGAAACGAGCCGTGGAAAGGTATACTGCGGTGTATATCGGTAATTATGAACATGTAACGTACAGAAGTCACAATTACACGAGTTGCGAAGTGCGTTTCCGCTGCATTTCTTCTGCGCTTTCCGCACACGCAGAGCCATCTTGCGGCAAACACAGAAGACCCCCTCCTCTCAATGTACGGCGCTGCCCCGACAGGAGGCGCGCCGCGCGCGCATTGGGACCGCTGCCAGGCGCGTCGCGGGACTCCCTCTCCCCTGACGACGCTTCGCCGTGCTCCCGGTTTAGATTACTATCTATCTCTCTGCCCGTGCCGATCACGACGTTTGGCTGGCGTAGATCGTTTCCCCTCCGAGACACCGAGTTCTTTGGTTCGTTTCTTTCGCTCAGGCGCACGTTTCGTTGCCGCGGCGAACGCTGCGTTGCTCGACGCTCACCGCGTGATAGGTGGGCGCTAAGTCCGATGCGGGGCGCATCGTAAGTGATCGCTGTGCCGTACCGCATTGTCTTATACCCCTTGGCGGGTCGACGGGAACGCTGTCGCGTCCCACTCTTGAAGGCGAAGCTTAAGCGTCCTCCAAATTTTTTTTATTTCTGAGCCATTTTTCCACGTTCACGCAATCGAGAGTGGAGAATCCGGTGGCGTCATGTTAACTCTTTCTTTGCCACGTCTATTCAAATCGATCATTAGTGATCAATGCTTCAGATCACCAATTTCGACATGTTGGACTCTTTTCTGATCAACTTAAGACCATCGAGTAGCTAGTACCGGCGCTGCACTTTCAGAGTCAGTTTAAATTTTTGCGCTCCGGCGATGTGATTTTTCACAGACCTTCTTGCGAACTAATTTGCAAAATAGGTATGGCTCTCACCTTTTGGCGCTTTCAAGAGAAAAGCATGCCACCCAGGGTGACGCCGTATTATCATCAAAATTCTGTAGCGAAATGACTTCCGGCAAGTCAAGATGTAAATTATGTCGTCGGTTTTGCCGTCCTACAGTGCTGAGCAGTTTCAATTACCCGAAAATGACACCATCGCTTTTCTATAGGGAGCTTTGGTTCGGAGTCCGAGTCGATCTGTTACGCCAAAGTGCAGTAGTGACATTTATTTGACATGTACACAGAGCTTGCCATAAAATCAATAATTTGTACAACCGTTAATGTTCCATAAACAAACTGGCCACTGGCACACACTTCGGGCACACGGCGAAGTTCATGACGTCCATCAATTATTTCAGCATATTAAACGTACATTTTTCACGTACTGATGCTCTGACAGCTTTTGCAGCTCTTGCGACCTATTTTTTGGCTCAGATTTTTGCTTGCACAACTGCCTCCTTCTCGTGGCTACATAACTGTGTAGCACGCGAGCCATAACTCAAATCTTTGAGCGTTACTACAGGTGCACCTTGGCGAGATTCATTTTCAACGCGATAATATCCGAATTTAGGAGTCAGGGTGTCTACCAACCGGGAAAACCGGGGAAACCAGGAATTCTCAGGGATTTTGAGTAGCCTGGAAAAACTCGGGGAAAACTCAGGGAATTTGTGCTTCTATCAGGGAAAATTAGCTGTAAATTTCTTGAAAGGGTCGAAAGTCGAGGTAACGCTGGCTCGAGTAACAACAGAAATTGTATTGAATCGTCTTTGATGCGCTGTCGTCGGCTGGAGGAATTTCCAGTGTACAGTCAATGGCCGGCTTTCCGGATTCCCGATAATTTGGACGGTTTCGCGGCACCACCACGTACCCCATAGAGTGAATGTATCAGAACGTCTTAAATTTCGGACGTAAGAACTCTTCGCCGGCCGATTTTCCGGAGGTTTTGCTGTGACCATAGGTCCGAAACGGCAATAATCAAAACCACCACCACTGCCATTTTCGTTACCTTGCCGCCTGGAACCGGTGCTTTCGCACGCAGATCCACTGGCAGCCGAAGCCACCACGGCGGCAAAGCTAGGCCTAGCTGCTTTGACGTTCGCTATGAAGCTTCTTGGCGTTGGTTGTCGTGTTTTTTAATGAAAGAATTCGCTGCTGTCTGCAATGGCATGGACTCCGCCTTTGTGGTCCTCGCGGTTGGCTTAGAAGCTTGGAAAGCGCGGCGTGTTGCATAATGCCGGTTTCTGAAAGTCAGCTTCGCCTTCATACAAAAATGTTACTTGGTGAAGCATACACAAAAGTATTGCAGTGAAGCATAACAAGCGTGGGAAGGGGCTATTGCCATGGGACACAGTATATATTCCTTAATTATACACGCCCGGTATTTCAAGTCCCAGTACGAGCACGGATATGCCTAATACGTGTACCAGCGGGCCTTCAGAGCGTTTTCGAATGTGCCTGTGGCGGTTTGAGCAGGGCACTAAATGACATGCATTAATTTTTTCCAACTCGCTGATTTTTCTGACGTTTTCATGGTCCCAGGAAGTTCGAAAAATCAGACGTGGAGTGTGCAACTGACCAAGTAGTGCTTCAAGTGGTTTATGGGGCGAACGAGTGCCAGAAGGCGGACAAGAACATAAAGGACCTACGCATTGAGGAATGAATGGGAAAGGAAGCGTGCGCCCGCCATTTTGAAGGAGCTTGAGCTCAAAAAACATAGTGCTGGCTGATGCCGAGATGCAGGTTTACCCCATCCAAACCAACATAAACTCTTTAAAGCAGTGAAACACAACACTGAGGCATTGTGTGTGGACCGAGAGTATGTGAGGACAGTTGAGGTTGACTTACGAGCTGTTGAGAGAGAATCTCAATTGCGACACCGTTTGGGCCTCATACATCTGAGCTTGCTATCAGTTGATAGAAGTAGCTCATATTCGAAAATATTTGCATCTTTATGCATCTCCTTTTTATTCGTATTTAAGAATGTGCGACTCGATTTGCAGTTTTTTTTCGAAGACATCTTATTTGCTCTGCATTTTACTAAACCCCCCTCCTATTCTCTTCTTGAATAACATAAAGACTACTCTTTAGTATTCAAATTGGACTAAGTCGGTTTACTAGAGGGTGACAGCATCGGGCGATATGGTTTCAGGCCATCTTGACATAAAACATAGTTCTGCATTACTCGGGGAATTTTGCAAAGACGCTCAGGGAAAACCGTGAAAACTCGGCGAATGTGGAAATGTCAACTTGGTAGACACCCTGAGGAGGTTTAATCAAACTGTAAACTGATAACACGTTGTAAAGCTGCAGAGATGTGCGCATAGATGGGTGGTTAGTTTGGACTCCAGCCTGTCGGATGATCCCAAAGAAGCGTTCCAACACGTCTTGGTTAAGTTTTCCTGTTAAAACATATTTGAAACCACACTCCTTTAGCAGGTATCTATATAGTTCCAGTGCGGACAAAATAGTCACACGAAGGCCCACAGTGGTTAGGAAACTTGCTCTTGAGATTTTTCGTGATGCGAATTCTTTTTCCCATTTATTTAGGCAATGCAACGACGAGGTCAGGAACCTGAAATCTCTGCTTCCAAAAGTGATGCTTTCCTTTGGATAGTTTCGGTTGAGAGCATCAAAAAGATCATTGAACCTTAGTGTGAATTCTACTGTTGCCTTGAGATTTTTGAGCCATGTTGCGCCTCACTTCGAGTAGAACTCCAAGCCTTTCGCTGCACTCCAGCTGAACAACTGAGTGGCCAGCTTCACCCGCATTTTTTCGGTCGTTGAAGGGTTGATGTGGAACAGAGCTAATTTGAGGCAAACACGCAAATTTCAGGCTGTTTAGAATCCTCCATAAACAGCCTGTCAAAATGTGCCCAGTCAACGCGACCGCCATTTACGCACGACGCTTTCGGTGAAAGTCAATGGTTCCAAACGCATTTCATAAGATGGGGTGCGTCAGAGAACACATATACATTGAGTTGTTCATCAGTGGTATGGATGAAGTAGTTGCGGGTACGTTGCAATGCTCCAGTGACTCCGAACTCTTTCCACATCGACGGTTAGTACTTGCGCCATCACATACGTCCGCGTCGACTAAGGCTCCCGTGTCTTCAAGCAAAAATATTGCTTTTAGGAAGAGCTGAGCGAGTACAGCTCCCTTTGTGGGGCCCTTGCTTGCAAACACTGCTGTCGGCTGAGAGTACTTGTCACCAAATGACCGAAAGGTGAATACAAGACCGTGGTGAGCAAGGTCGTCGCGGGCCTCTGAAGAATCTCCATAATCAGTGAAGCCAGTGTATGATGTCATCGTCTTTGAAAGAATTCGAATTTCCTTTCGGACGCGCATTTCGTTGAAAGCAACTATTCCATGCCTTTGAAAATTGTCTTTAGTGGCCATCTTCTCCTTAAAGGCTGTGAAAAACCTCTTGTCAAAGTCACACCTGACATTTATCATGCTCTGGTACTTGCGCACTGTCGTAACGCAAGGAAGGGGGAGCACCTCGTTATCTCGCAGGACCTAGTATGCAGCTGGGCTGCGCATGTGCAACAGCAAGCACATCAGAAGGAAATCCTCTGTGTACCGTCTGCTTTTTTTTTGTTCGTCAACCTTACTGCTGCTACACGCTGCTTTACCGCGGTCAGCTGAGCACTAGGGAGATCTAGTGTGCGTAGTTTCTTTCCTAGTCCTTCTGACACTTTTTGCATGTGGATATGAGCTTCTGCAAGCTCCACCGACACTTCTGTAAAGCGGGTAAGCAGATGATTTTTCGACCTTTTCAAAGCATAATTTGCCCGATGGAGTGCTGCAACTTTGTCCTTGCTCTGGTATGAAGTGAGCAGACGCGTACCTGAAGGCCTAAGCCTGCGCAATTTTTGTTCTGTTCTTTTCGGGTGCATTCGCGGGACGTTTGAAAAAGGCCAAGACATTTGTGACATACTAATAAGTTCGACTCACTAGGGTCAAGAACAATAGGAGGAGGAGTCGATTTTAATGAAGAGAAAGGAGGAGAGGTCGGCCTGGAGAGCGTGTCTCTAGCCTGCTACTCCTCACTGGGGAATGGGGAAGTGGGAAATAAGAACAATAGAGCATCTCTTGTGCCACTATCTCTGGTTGTTGTGAAGATGTGCGCATTTTGTTTCAACATGCGGGTACTCCATAGTGCTCGGTCCACGATTGCACAGTTTCGTCTTATCAACATGCTCTAAGAAAGCCTTAACGTGATCGATAGTTGTTAAAGTACGTTCTGCCATTGAAACTGACCTTCCCATCACGGTTATGATTGCCAGCATAACTTCATGAATTTTAACAATTCTAGGTGTTACCAAGGAAGACGCGGGGCTCACTGGCGATAGGCATGCATCTGACAGTAAACGGCTTTCAGGTTTTTTGGTGTGCTCCAGCTGGGAGAAAACGACGCTTTGTTCTTCTCCAAAGACGAGCAGGTGGTATCCTCGTGAGTTTGACGGAAGAAACGACCACGGTAAATCGCCGAACAAGCTCGCGATTCCAGGGATGAGCTAAGAGCAGCAGATTGGGGCGTTTTATCACATGTTTACTCTTCAAACGCATCCATGTTGTGTTCCGGTGCACTCTGCAAAGCTTGAAACGACCTTCCATTAGTGCCACCACTGTCATTGCTACACGAGGTTTCTTGCTCGTTACACTCTTTTGATGCAGCGCATCACCTTTTTGATGCAACCACGGTTGTCTCTTCGCCGGGCGCTTCCTTGTTTTCGCTGTATTTGATAGGTAAGTCGGGCAGTCGGGAAATCTTGTGGGAGCAGCATCGTTCGCCACTGTTGCCTTTGACGGAGCACTCATCAAGACGTGCCGAAGACGTGACCAAGACGTGCCCAGGTCTCGGACACAAGATGAAGCACGATGTGCTTTTCGCAGACGTGATCATTCGGCTGAAGTATTCGATACTTCCTTGGGATAGCTCTACGCCAAATGTTCAAACGTTCTACGTCTTTCGGTGCGAAAAAAGATAGACAGTTTCTCTGTACAGCCTTTGTAACTCGCTCTGCAGCGGGAACAAAAGATTTCCTGCCCATCACACTCACATGTGCACGCCTGACCCCTGAAAAAAGAAACGTCGCGCCGCATTGAGATAGCAGCGAGCGGCGTTAACATAGCCGTCACGCCATCCGTCGAAGAGTGAGCAAAATATGAACCAGTGCTGGGACACTGCCGGTCTATGTTTAGCGGCCGCCGTTTGCCAACCTGGCCTATTCTTACTCCGCGAGTGAGAAAAGAAGGAGCACCGATGGACTCCTTTTTTGTTTGTGAAAAAAAAAACGCACGAAGCAGATAACTCGGGCAGTCTGGTGGAGTATTTATTGAAACAAAGCTAGTGAAGGGCAAAATAGACAGTACAGGATAAAGAGGCACTCAGGAAACGTGTACTCCTAGAGCGTGATACTTTTTATTCTGATAGTTTCGTTTTAGAAGATTCCATACCACCATGACCAAGTTTTGAGACTTTGAAAGAAACGTGCAGCACATGTGTCCCCTCGCTGCATTTTGTGTTTTCGTGCTGTGCCTGCTCTCTCCCTTAGAAAGAATGTGTTTACAGCTGCAGCGGACGTACGCGTGAACAATCCAGTTTGTCTATTTAAATATATTGTGGAATGCCAGATCCATAAGGAGAACGCTCTTCTGCAGTTGCATCACACGAAGTCTCACTACACAGCGGTCTAAATATGCAGATAGCTGCTTATCATACACACATCTCGTGATCAGATGTTTGAGCGAAAAACCTGCACAAACAAAAGGGAGGAGTACTTTCCACAGTGCGTTTCAACGGCCATCGGTGATAAAGTCGTAGAAGTCTCACTGTTCTAACGAAAGAGGTGTTTAAAAGGGGCTCGAGCCTTTAAATACGTTAGAGGACATAGATGCCTTTTGTCTCGGTTTAGCTGCTCTTCTCCTAATAAAGAATGAAGACCGACGATACCGTCCTGTGTTGCACCTGAGGAGGTCATTCAAACGTGCAGAGCTCAATCATTCCTCTACGATGCTGGAAGCTCTAGCAGTTCAATGGACATTAAAATATTTGCAACCCTACTTTATTAGCCAAAGATTTCAACGTATTATTTACCACCACGAATTTCGGTATGTTTTGCACGCAAAACAAGGACATCACTGCCTCCTTTACAGGTCCCATTTTTTGCAAAAGTTTGATGTTGACGCTGTTTATGAATCGGGAGTTTTACTTAGCTCACCAGATTACTTATCAGCGACACTGTTCATTATAACGAAAAAAGGAGACATCATTGCGGTATCCTATCACTGCGATATAGTGGTGACATGCTTAACAAACAGTGCCAGAACATGGCTAAACTTCTGGACCTACCTAATGATGCACTGGGCGCGCGCGCACACGCGCACACACAATCCTTCTAAGCCCTGCTCTACCTCTACTATGCGACTGGCTTCCCACACTTCACACACGCACTTCTTTCCACTTTGACATTCCTAATGCTAATGCAATAAAATGCACTTGTCGCACGTTTAGGCAGTGCTTCAATACTGACATGCTACCACGAGGTCTAACGAAATTGTGGTTTGGAACTGCAAAAATTGCATGAAATTCTATCCCGACAATACACATATCCTTTCCGTCCATGCCTCATTCTATGAATTTTAACCTTCCGAACATACCTCATTTTATTGCAAAAGCTGCTCTGAGAGTCTTGTGCACTATCTAATAATAGTTTACAGCTAATCTGACAAGATGTCTAATAGGCAACTTTTACCATAACGTCAGCAGTGCTTGCAAATGACTACCGTATTTTGAAATTACATATTGAATACGCCGTTAAAACATTAATTACCTGTCTTTGTGTTTTTGGGGTATGGTAGCCCCCTGACACCCTAGACGTCCTGTAATACATTTCTGGTCCCTAGACACGACAAGTGAGCAACGATGTCCAGACGTACAAGAATTACATTGCATAGCTCTATTGCTTTCTATAACACGTGAGAATTGTGGTACTGCGTAGGGTTGCCATGCAGAAAGTTATTAATGTTGGTGAAAACTTAAGATAGTGCTTTTGTTTCCCATGTGTCCGAACCTGGTGACAGAATTGAAGTTGCGTATATTTGCTTTCGTATTAGGTGCGCAAGTGGTGCAAGTTGCGGCGGCAGCCTTGCCGGAGGAAGACGACGAGGAACAGATCAGTGAGTGCTTTCAATATTTAGTGCTGGAACCGCAGTCGCAACTGCATCGTATGCCCTGCTAACTTGCAGGTTCGATTTGCTTCAGAATATGGGTGCAGAAGGCAACTTTATTGTTGTTTCGTCAAATTAGGACATACAGACGTTGTCGACTTCATCGTATTACATAACCTGAATTCTTATTCTAGGTTTACTTGTTAAATCTGGCTGCTTCCTGTCCATCTCCTAAGGATGGATGCAATGCCAGTTTATTTTCTTTGTTTTCAACTAAGTTGCTGCGTCCTCCTCAACCACTTGGTGACTTTCTGGTGTCTTGTGACACCAACTGTTCTTAACATTCGTCTCCTCATACGTATGGTCATGATCAACTAACTTAAGTTCAATATAGAATGAAGGCTTCTCGCAGCATGCTGACAAGCAGGAAGCGTGAGTGAATAGTTTTGAAAGTGTTTACACATATTCCACTGCTGTCATAATTCTCAAGAAAAGAATTTAGAAGAGTGTTAGGAGAGAATATGCAATCTCCTTATTATTCACTGCATGTTGGCAAGAAGTTCTCGTTTTGCTGGGTTAGGAAAAATGAGATATGTGAGAACACATAGGCAAAATGCTGTTTTCATGCATCATCGTGCTGGGAGACGTCTGGCTGCTGCTTAACACCGCTGCCACCAAAATGTAATGGGAGTCCGGTACCTTGAATGAGCTCCAAGCATTACACGACCCACCCGAATCTCAGCCGTTCCAGAAACCAACTAATCCCCTGACCCACTGCTGCTCTATCCTTCTGCTTGCCCTTCTCTTACTCTTTTGTCACTTGTGGCATTCTTCGTTACTGTTACAATATGTTTGTGTGCAGAAGAGTGACTTGGAAAGACACCAGTACACTCGCAAAGCTGACAAACCTTTTGAGTGTATGAAATGCCCATAGTCTGCCATTAAGTGAAACGCAGCAAAGGCAATCAACTGCGAGCAGTACATTTACTGCATGACATTTCCCTCATGAACTGTGGTACATATCGCTGAAATATTATAAGAAAGAAGCTAGAGAAAGAATACAGTCAGATATGACGACTTATGCTAAGTTTTTTATGTACTTAGAACAAAAGCTTTTTAAAAAGTGGTATGTCATACATGGATGCAACCAATAGCACCTCGTTTGTACCAGTCTTTAGTTACTGGAAATGCTGTTTTTCTGCATGCTTTGCTCACCAATTATTCAGAATTATTTACCAAAGTCCTCAAATACTCGTTCCACAGTGTGTTGGAACCACCTGTTGCAGTTTTCATAAGTTGTCTTTTGTGAAGATTTTTTTCACAGCATTGCACAAAGTGAGCAGGAAATATTACTAGTACTGCCCCTCTGCATGACTGGACAGCAGTGCTCTAAATTGTGTTTTAAATTAACGGTATCCACATGTACGCCTCGGTATACAAGCGGATCAGAGTGTTTGGCTCCATTTTCAGAGCTAACCAATTGTTCATGAGTTGTCAGCATGCTGGATTTGCACGCTCACAACAAAATTGCTGACATCGCTGCCTAGCCTTTATATTGGGTGACGTGGATGACTGCTTGCTTGAGACTTGCAAGCAGTCTTTGTACTTTGAGAACACTATACTGGTGTGCAAATGTACAACGACATATTTTTGAAGATATTTATCAGGCTTCCTTGAAAACTTCAAAGGAAAGAACTAGGTATGTATTACGTAACATTAAAAATAAAACAGCACCAGGTCTTCCCCAAAAAGCTCTCCTACATTTTAAAATGAGACTTATGCCCTAAGATGGCATAAGTTGCATTTGAAAGATAAATAGTACAAACATAAATACCGCATGAGATAAGATGAAAGATGAATAAAGTGAGGTAAGATTGCAGATTGCATGATTGATTTTGGCTACCTTGCCAGCTGAGTGCCCAACAAATCATAGCCTGTTATGATGTGCCACACTGTTTTCTAAAGTTTTGTTCTAATTACGACGTGTGGTCAAAAAGAACCTGAACTTTTGCTATAACAACACTGTTTAGAGTACTAATTTAGGCACTGTCCCCCACAAGGTAGTCCCCTCTATTGGCAATACCCTTTTCCCATTGTTTCTTCCATTTTCGGAAAGCCTCCTGGAATGCACTTTTTGGACATTGTCCTGAATAATCTACTCTATGGTTTTTAAATGACGTCCTTTCAACTTGGGCTTAAGTTTGGGATGCAGGAAAAACTCTGCTGGGGCTAGGTCCAGAGAATGTGATGAATGGGGCACAATGGGAGTGTAATGCATTGCTAGGTAGCTGTGGACAAGGAGCCACGCATGAGCCAGCACATTGTCAAGATGCAGCATCCAAGTCTGGTTTCCCCACAATTCAGGCCTCTTACAGCGCACAGCGTTCCTCAAATGTGCTAGAATTCCCTGGTAGACTTCCTTGCTTACACATAACCATATGGTACAAATTCCTGATGGAAAATGCCTTTGCATTCAAAGAACACAACCAACATTACCAGGAACTTTGACCAATTCATGTGTGCTTTTTTGTGCAAGAAGACCCTTTGCTCACGCATTGCAACGACTGCCTCTTTGTTTCAGTACCATAGCCATAAACCCATGTCTGATCACCTGTTACGATTTTAAGGAAGTTTTGATTATCAGTGGCAGTTGCAAGCATCTCGTGGCTGATTCTAACATGGCTCTGTCTGAGATCGCCAGGTAACAAATGTGGCATGAATTTTGCGTTGACGCAACACATCCCGAGTTTGTCATTCAAAATGTGATGGCATGATCCTACACTGATGCCCACTTCTACAGCAACTTCTTGAACAGTTCAATGGAGATTTCCATGAATCACAGCACGAACTGTCTTGGCACGGTCATAATCTGTCGAGGCGGAAGGTTGTCTAGGCTTGGGATTGTCATTGACAAACATTCCGCCGTGTTCAGAACGCTTAAACCACTTCTAGCACGGCGTGTGACCCATACCATGCTCCCCATGCGCTTGAATAAGCAATCGAAATGTCTCTGTGATAGTTTTGCCAACTTATTAGCAAAATCGCGCACACACACATTCGTCTTCTAGATCTTTCACTGTCACTTTGGCACTAATCAGACGAACAGATTGTGGACATGCTCCCTTCAGCAGCTGTAGCTCGCCAACTAACGGTCAGAGTGAAATGTGGCAAATGGCAGTTCGTTGTGTAAGCCTACCGCTATGTGCGCTCAGTAGTCGCAGCACGGTTCCTTTGATATTTGGCATGCTATTTTAGAAGTTTGGTTTCTTTCTGAACACGCCTCATACAGAAAACACCCTGCACGACAGGGCTGTGGCTGCAACAGCATTTAGAATTTTAGGCACACCTGTTTTGCATAATGTATACAGCATTATTATTGCTGACTCACTATGTAAGTATCAGTTTGATTCATCTTGAATAGCTGACATTGTAGGCTATTCAAGCATAAAAAAGCCTTCGTTTGTCTTGACCAGCACTCCACTTGACCTTTTACTGCTTTCATGTGCAAGCAGCATCATCGAACATGTGATGGTAGCCTGACAAGCCAGTCCGTCATTATCATTGGGAGTCATAAAAAAGTCATACGGGCTAGACACAGAACGCTGTTTCATGCCAAGATATGCCTATAAACCTTTTTCGTTTTATGAATGATCTAAACAATGTTTCCTACAAAGCTTTTCTACAACTATATACGGAAGAACCTCTTTGATATGATCCCGTTTTATGTAATTTCTGGGAGGCGATGTTCGCAATCAAGAACGGCAAATATGACCCAATAAAGCTCCATTTCTTTTTACCTATAATACCTTCCAGGAAATCGCGATCTTTTGGCACCAGTATTCATTATATCTCCAAACTGCAAAAAAAAAAAAATGTTATGTTTTCTGGTCGCTAGATACCATGTAAACAAGGAAAGGCGTGAGGCAGGCGTGATTTGTATTTGTATCTTAGATTTGTACTTGTATCATAGATACCACATTTAGTATCGATGCTCAGCACTACACGTCTCTTGAACGTTTGAATACAAGGACTAGTTTAAACCATAAACTGGCACAGGTTCAACTACTTGTGCCATTCTGCAGGCATCGGAGGCTGCTTGCCACACTTCTCCAGTTTGCTTTTTCTTCAAGAGGAATTAATTTGAATGAACTTTACTGAAAAGTTCATTATGCATGACCTTTGGAATTTCAAACTGCTTGATATATCCAATATTTTTTTGTGTGATCTGCTGTTTCACACGAGGTCTGCCACAGAACATAAGCATTCAAATGTGCCAAAACACACTATCGTAGGTTTGTTTCCTAGCTGTTAGTAATTTTACTAAGCTCTAACTTAGTGGTACGATTAAAAGGAGTCATACATGCTTTGCTTAAACACAAATGACACATAATTTTTCCAAATAATATATTGCATCTACAGTGCATAGCTTACAGGTTTTTTTGTAGTGCTAATGTGTTTTTGTTCTTTTTCTGTGTGACAGTCATCGCTACATCTCACTTTCAGTGCTCTGTAAAGGTGTATTCTTGCACTTCCCTACGTTACGAATGGCAATATGCATTTTCAAGAAATGAGTACAGCATATAAAAAAAACGATTAACATATACACAGTTGATGATCAATCATTCGAAGTGTACCAGACAAATTAATGTTAGTGCAATGCCAGATTTTCAGCAAGAGTATGCTAGTGCAAAACACTTTATTTGATCTTTACCCACTTATGAAATGTTTGCACGATACATTCGCCACATTAATAGTGGAAACATTTTATAACCGAATACTATGTTATTTTTTATTGAATAAGAGAAGCGAACTGGGTATCAATTTGATCTGGAAAGGCCACAAAGTAAAAGCTAATTTGTTGTTGATGCACGTGACCAATTTTCCTTCTGTACCTTGTACGGTGGAACACCGGTTATACGTCCCCCGGTTTTGCAATGACCCGGGTTTTACGACGGATTAGCGCAGTCCTGGCAAAGTCCCTATAGAAGCAACGCATTAGGAACCTCGGTTATCCGACGCAATCTTACGCCTGACCAGCGTTATACGACCACCCTCACGAAGCGCGTGTCTCTTTCCTCGTTCCGTCTTTCTGCATGAAGAGCGCTTGACACCGCTCCACCGGTTCGCTCCGGCGCAGCTTTCTTCCCTGCCTCATCTCATCGGTCATTTCACCCCCCCCCCCCCCCCCCCCCAACAACAGTCACCCGCGACGCCCGCTGTGCGGAAATAGCGCCTTTTCTTCTCCACAATCACTTTCTCTATCTCGTCTCGGCGGCGTCGCCTCTCGTCACGTCGCGGAAGCGTTTCCCTCCTTCCAGTTTCCCAGCAGCAGATCGCCTACAAGGTAGCGTGGAGAGGCCTACGTTTATCGCACGTGTTTTGTGTCGTAATCCTAGCGACCAGTGTTCAGCGAAGGTTTTGAGTTGTGTGGAGCAACGCCACGCACGTTGTCCCGAAATCAGACAGTTCTGTCGCTCGGCGATAAGCTGAATATTATCGAGGAAGCGGAAAAGCGACATGGAGCCACGAAAGCCAGCATTGTCCGGGACCTTAAGATACCCGAATCTTCGCTTAAGGCCATCCTGGCAAACAAAGCGGTGATATTGCAGAATGCCAACAAGTTCGGGCTCAAGTGGAAAAAGAAAGCATGAGAAGTTGCAAAAAGTTCTCGTTAAGTGGATCCATCAGGCACGAGGCTCTGCAATCAACGTTGACGGCACCATTCTAAAAGAAAAGGCTGAGCGGACCTTATGGCATTGCGTCTGGGCATCGACCACTTTTAGGCATCCAATGAGTGGCTGGACTGCTTTAAAAAACGGAACAGGATTGTGTACAGCTGCTGCTCTGGAGAAAGCGCTTCCATGGACGTTTAATCGGTGAACGAGTGGATGGAGTCGCTACCGAAGATGATTGCTGCATACAAGCGCTGCGACGCTTTCAATGCCAATGAGAGCGGTATTTTTTATCATATGCAGCCCGAGCAAACCTTTGCGTTTAAGGGTGACAGCTGTCATGGTGGCAAGCGTAGTAAAGAGCGTGTGACGGCACTATTCTGTGCTAACGAGGATGGTTCTGAGAGGCTGTCGGTGCTCCCTGTTGGAAAGTATGCAAAGCCACGGTGATTTAAGAATTTGAAGACGCTGCCGTGCAGCTACAACTTCAACAAAAAGGGGTGGATGACGTCTTCGCTCTTCAACAATTTTTTGCAGCAGCTGGATAACAAAATGGGTGCTAAGGCGAGGAAACTATTGCTTTTTGTGGACAACGCACCATGCCACCCACCTGGTACGTCCAGCCTGAGGGACATAAAGGTTGCCTTTTTTCCGCCCAACTGCACAAGCCAGCTGCAGCCACTGGATGCCGGCATCATTAAGTGCTTCAAGCAAGGGTATCGGAAGCGGCTAGTGCAGTGTCGGCTGGCAGCTATGGCGCGCAGCAAGTCGGAAAGAAAGGTCACTGTGGTCGACGTCATGCATTTTATTGCCAGTTCATGGAATGCAGTGTCGCGAAGCACAATCGCTAACTCATTCAAGCACTGTGGCTGTAAATGAGAGATTGCCTCCTCTGCCGGGGACGCAACAACCTCGATGCCGCTCGAGGCCGATGCAGGCTTCGCCGAGGACAGTTTCGAGGGTTTAAACCTCACCACGACTCTCACTGAGTACGTGGAGGCCGACGAAAATGTTGCAATCTGCGGCGAAGTGTCGCTGGATGACGCCGTCGAGGAGGCTTTGCCTAGTGCCGCCACCGCTGCGACATTGGACGAAGACGACGCCACAGATGCCGTGCCTTTGCCTCCCATGTTCGCCGAGGTGCAATGGCACATAGACGGCATCCGGAACTTCATCTGTTCATGCGATGCAGTAGAGGACCTCGTTTTGGACGTTTCCCAACTCGAGCGAAAGCTCTTGGTTCACGGATCAAACAAGGTTCAAAAGATACTTACCAGGTTTTTTTAAAATTTCACGCCGGCTGGCGGGAATCGCGGCAGTGGAGTGCTACAAAAGTTCGTTTGAATATGTAATTTTTCTGGTTTTGACAAATGGCTAATGAGTACAGCACAAGAGGTGACGGTGGTGCTTGTTTCTGTTGCCGTGTGCGTTGTTATCTACGATGGCAATGAAAGAGTCTAAGCTGTGTCCTTAAATGCAGTGCAGGCGATTATTAAAAGGGGAGTCATTACGGTTTCATGTAACTTCTGACACAGTAATGAAGTTTCACTGACTCCATTAACTGTTTCATGGCGCTCGGGAAATCAGTTTCGGCGAATATTTTTGTCGTAATGTTTGATAACCTCTTAGGCTGCCTCAACGGACTCATGTATGGCTTGTAGTTCATGTAAAGTTAGACATCCATGCGTTACATTACATGCGTTCTTAATGAAGAAGACGTTTTGCTTGATTCCTTAAAGCTGTCGTCTTCACCTGGCATCGATGGTATGAATGAGACCAACTTGGGTCACCGAGTGCATGGCAATGTGTACATACATCCTGCTCTTCAACCCTCTTTTATATCGACATGGGTCACTGTAGATGCGGGACTGGGCTAGTACAGCTGCTCGAAGAAATGCTTTCATGCCGACTTGAAGCATTGGGTATATATGCTACCGAGTCTGTACCGGTCTTCAGTGAACCTCTTTGACACCAACATGGGTAATGGCTCAGCACGTTCTGAAAGAAGCGCGAGAGGAGCGCAGCTGCCGCACGGCACCTTTCTACGTGTTCGGAGGCCGAGAAGTCCACATGTGGCCACCGAGATGAGAAGCGTGGCACGTCGGTGAAGGCAAATGCCGAGGATTGTTCATTCGCTTGCCGTACACCCAGTGGCGCATATTCATATTCCACTATTCATGGGAGAAATTTAACAGAGCATTTGATAATTGCAGGGGGCACATTCCCAGTTACCCAAATCGGCACCAAGGACGCTCGTTGAAGAGCAGCACGGACCGCGTGGCACATACCCAGTGCTCCAAATCGATGTCGTAAGATCTCCTTCGAACAGTGGTACCTACCCAGTTCGGCATTCGGTATGACCCATGTGGGCACGAAAGAGGTCGGTTGAAGAGCGGGATGTATGTACCCATTGCCGCATACTCAGTGACCCATGTTGGTCCGATGGCTGGTTCTTAAACCGTGTTACCTAAGCGCAGACCAATGCACTGCCCATTCGTCCACGGGCCACCCAGTGACCCAGGTATGTAGGAAAACGGTTAGATACAAACATACACAAAAACATAGATACAAATATACGCAGATGCTTGGCCTACGGAAAGTGGGTGAAGTGCCCCAGAAATGGGAATGCGTTAAATTGCCACAGTTACTGCAAAAGGAGGCTCGGTAGGCCGCAAAGGATGCAAGAACAAAATGGTTCTGGCAACACCAAAGTAAACTCCGCTAGCTCACCGCGATGCCATCGATTGTGCTGCCGTCTGTGTGCACCTAGCTGATTTTTAACAGCAAAGATTAAATATATGGCATTCTATATAAGTCATAAGCCTCAAATGTTCGCATTTTTTACTCTGCCCCAAAAAAACAAATAAGAAAAAATGTATTTTGAACTTGGCCACGTTACACTGACATACCAGCATACCTGTGGCGTCAGCGAATGAAAAATAAACTCTGGCCTTCATTTTCTTCTTGAATAACCACTCTGCTGCCACAAAACTAATGAAAACATAGTTTCGAAGGGACACATAAGTTTAATCTCGTTTCTACCAGCTGCAGCAAGCGATATGGAACATTTTATATGGCCCTGCTGTTGTCATACTGCGAAGTAAAACATTCTACTGGATGCCATGAGAAGGGGAATTCCATATGACTGTGTACAACGCTCAGTACAATGGCATCGAACATAGTCCTTCTTACTGAAACTTGGCTTAATCCGCCCATTAATAATGCAGAAATTCCTTCACATTTTCCAAATTTTTCTATATTCCGACGCGACAGATCGCACAAAAGGGAGCACGGCGTACTGATGTGCGCACACGAAAGTCTTCAGTGTGCTGAAATAACAGTAACAACGTCCTTAGAAATTGTCTTTGTGATAAGCAACGCTTCTCGCCCATCCGTTGTTATCGGTAAATGCTATCGTCCGCCCGACGCAAACAGCTCTTTCGTAGCTGACTTCCATGAGGTGCTTCAAACCGTAACAGTGCTTTATCCCCAATCACCCATCATGCTGTTCGGCGATTTCAACTTCCCTGCCATCAATTGGTCCAATATAGCTGAAACAACGTCAAAAAACAATGTCGAAAGTGATTTCTTTAATATGTGTCTTACGCAAGGCTTAACACAAATCGTCAGTAACCCCACGCGGCACAATGATAAGTCTTCTAACATATTAGAACTTATCCTCTCTTCTCCCTCCGATAGTGTTTCACCACTGACGCACTTACCTGGCCTTAGCGATCATACAGTGCTACATACCTCGTTTCAAAGTGACATTCCTGCCTTCAATAAAACTAGAAAAACTATTACTCTTTACGACAAAGGCAGCTATACTGATAGGAATAATAAACTAGGGGAATTTTCCAGCTCGTTCTTAGAACGTTCTGTTGAAATTAACTTTTTTTTCAAAAATAAAATGCATGAGCTGATAGAAACTTACATACCTACTATCACTGTAACTGAAAAGCACTCATCACCCTGGTTCAATAGGACACTACAGCGTCTCAACAATAAAAAGAAAAGGCTTTACCGCGCTGCTAGGCATTCCAACTCAGTGCGCATGGCAGAAATACTACATCGCTGAAAAAACGTACCTATCCCTTCCTAGTCAAGCAAAACGCTCCTTTTCTTCGACTATCCTACCAAACATTCTGCGAAATAAGTCCAAAATATTCTGGATTATTATAAATCCAAAGCGTTCGCAACCACTTGCTCTGTGTGACGAGAAAAATAAGCCTATTCCTGATCACGAAATCGCCGAAGCGCTTAATCATGCATTCTCCTCCGTGTTTAGGAATGAACCTAAAGGTGAACTTCCTGAATTCCCACTTTTCAGTTACCATACAATGCCCGCAATCGCGTTCAGTTCTGATGGAATCAGGAAATGCATTGATTCCTTAAAGCTGTCGTCTTCACCTGGCATCGATGGTATGAATTGCAAAGTCTTAAATAATACTAAATATGTTGCAAGCGAGATGTTATGTCACATTTTCAGCAATCTTTATCATCAGGAGTGGTGCCGGATGACGGGAAAGTGGGTAAGGTTATCCCAGTCCCAAAGAAAGGTCCTTCATCATCATGTAGCAGCTACCACCCAATTTCTCTAACTAGCGTCTGTTCGAAATTATTGGAACATGTGCTTTACTCCCACATTGCTACATTCCTAACATCTGTCAGTTTCTTCCACCCTAACCAGTATGGCTTCCGTAAAGGGTGATCTTGTGATAACCAATTAGCACTCTTTATAAATGGCATAGGCTCTAACCTTGATCTCGAAAAGGCGTTTGATTTTGCAAAGGCGTTTGACAAAGTTCCGCATCAACGACTTCTCCTAACACTTTCTCGCTTGCACCTTAATCCCCTTGTTTTGAACTGGATACGAAATTTCTTAACAGACAACAGTTTGTGTATGCTAACAACCACTCCTCCTCTAAAAGCCCTGTTCTCTCCGGTGTACACCAAGGCACAGTTCTCGGGCCCCTCCTATTCCTTATATGTATTAATGGTTTACCGGCTAATCTTTCATCTAACATTCGCCTTTTTGCTGAGGATTGTTTAATTTATCGCTCAATCCTAGCTGATACCGACAACCACGCATTACAAGATGACCTAGACAAAGTTACCATTTGGTGCAGCTTGTGGCTAATGTCACTGAACACTACAAAGACTCTACTAATACTTTTCATCGACGGAGGATTCACCGTACTGCTAAGTACGTTCTCTGCAACTCGGAAATATCAGTGGAGTCATGCAAGTACCTTGGCCTTACACTTTCAAATAACCTTTCTTGGTCGTCTCATATTACGAACATCACTAAAGAAGCCAATCGCACGCTTGGTTACTTCCGGCGCAACTTGCGCTTTGTACTACCATCCTTAAAGATACTAACTTATCCAACTTTTGCCAGACCTAAGCTAGAATACGCATGCTCTCTTTGGGACCCACACCAAACCACCTTTTTCTAACACTCTAGAAGCTGTTCAATATCGTGCAGCTCGCCATATTTGTTCCGATTATTACTACCACACTAGTGTCTCTCAGCTAAAATTAAAGCAGTACTTTCCAATCTAGATATAAGGCATCATGTTTTCAGACTGTGTCTTTATCACAAATTTTATCATTCAGCTCCTAGTGCTTCAGCCATCATTCCAGCACACCATCAGTCTTGCCGATAACGTCACGAAACATCTGTGTATCTTCCGCCTGCCCGGACCACTACGCACCAACATTATTTCTTTGTGAAGACTGCACGGGACTGGAATGACCTTTCCGCCGACGCCGTGCACCACTCATACCCACATTTATTTATTATTTATTTAGCAATACTGTAAGCCTTTTACAGGCTCATACAGGAGTGGGTCACAATCAAAACAACGAAACATTGTTGGTCAAAATAGAAGGCAATGAAACACGCCAATTATTACAATTGAAAGATATAACACGCGAAAAAAAAACGACAGACTAAAGCAATTAGTACAAGGCATGTAATACAGGGAAGTGGTAAGAGCTACGAACAATTAAGATGTGGTGGGAAACGGCCAAAACACAGTTGGGCAACACAACGTTGTAGCGAAGCAGTACATAATCGGAAACAGACCTAATCATAAAAATGTGCACGTATCTTGGTTGCAAATACTTCAATGGAGTCAACTTCTGCAATTGGTTCCGGCAGACGGTTCCAGGCTTCAATTGCAGATGGAAAAAATGAATATTTAAATGTGTTGCAACGCGCAGAAAACTGCCTGATGCACTTACGGTGATTTGTTCTTTCGGAATGTTGGAAGGGTGGCCTAATGCACTTTGTTTTATCAATATTTATGTGCCCGTGATAGAGAAGGAAAAGAAACTTCAAGGCAGCGATACGCCGTCCTGATATTAGAGTCGGGATATGTGCTTGTTCACGTAAAGCAGTGACGCTGTCGTATGGAGAGTATCTGGAATAAATGAAACGAAGTGCCATGCGCTGTATTCTATCAAGTTTATCAATGAGGTAAGACTGCTGCGGGGACCATACAATGCTGGCATACTCAAGTATTGGTTGAACGAGGGTTTTATACGCAGTTAATTTGACATCGGATGGTGCTGTTGCCAATTTCCGACGTAAGAAATTGAGCTGCTTAAATGCCTTTGCACATGTGATGTCAATATGAGTGTCCCATTTGAGCGAGCTTGAGAATGTCACACCCAAATATTTTACAGTATCTGATCTTATTATAGCCGTGCCTCTTATGTTGTAAGTGAACATATTAGGTACCTTTTTATGTGTAAAAGTGATGCATGCTGTTTTACTGATGTTTAACTTCATTCCCCACCTATCACACCAATCGGCAATGCTGTTTAGTGAGGTGTTTAGTTTAATTTGACCATCCACAGACCGAACAGTTGTGTAGACAACACAATCATCTGCAAAAAGACGTACGGTTACGTGAGGCTCAACACATGATGGGATGTCGTTGACATACACAAGAAAGAGCAATGGCCCCAGCACGGACCCCTGTGGCACACCAGAAAAGACTTCAAGGCTCTCTGACTCATTATTGTTTACTGATACATATTGGGATCTGAGTGTGAGGTAAGATGCTATCCACGCAACAGTGTTAGATGCAATTCCAATAAGTTTAAGTTTTTCGATCAGTTCACAGTGAGGCACGCGATCGAAGGCTTTGGAGAAATCGACGAATATGGCGTCTCCTTGTAGTCCGGAATTAATTATCTCTGCAAAGTCATGCGAAATTTCCAATAGCTGTGTCACTGTAGAAAGGCCCTTCCTGAAGCCATGCTGTTTAGGGTATATCAGGTTATTGTTTTCTAAGTAACTAATAATGGATTTGTTAATAATGTGCTCCATTAATTTGCAACAACAGCTTGTTAAAGAAATTGGTCGGTATGTGTCTATGTGCAACCTATTGCCACCTTTGGGAATCGGGATTACTTTTGCGACGAGCCAGTCTGAAGGTAATGCAGCTGCTTGAAGAGACGCCGCAAAAATCCTGTGTAAGAACGGAGCCAGTTGGGCAGCAAATCTTTTTAGAAACGTATTGGAAATATTATCGGGGCCGGGCGTTTTCTTTGTGTCAATGTTCAAGAGCAGGTTCAGTATGCCTGGCTCAGCTATAACTACGTCAGGCATCGCTGGATCAGATCCAAACGAAACATCACTTGGACGGGGAGAGCGTGTGAACACGGATTGGAAATGGGCATTAAAAGCGTTAGCAATAGTGTGTGCATCATGGGTAGGAACACCTGCGATTTCAATTTCTACTATTGGGTTTTCAGGTTTTGACAGATAGCGCCAGAATTTGTGCGGCTGATTGTGCATGAAGTTCGTCAGAGTATTAGAGAAAAAGTTATCTCTCGCCTTTTTTAATTCAAATTTCAACGCAGCCGAAAGATGCGCGATTTCCCCTGGGTTATGTTTTTTCCTGCGCATCCTTTGCACTTTTCTTTTCAAGTGGATGATACTGCGGGTAATCCAGGGTGTTTTTCTATTTGTTCGTTTACGTATTGTGGGAATAAAATTTTCTTCACAATGTTTTATGGCACCCTTAAATTTCTCCCACAATCCGTTAACATCATATGAAGGCAGTAGTGTGAAATCCTCAAACACAGTTTCTAAATAATCTATGATGCTGACGTCATCTGCTCTTCTGTAATCTTTAAAATCAGTGTAAGGATGATCTTGGTGACCCGCCTGTGACGTCAGCCCAGAAAAGGTCAACAAAATCATTTTGTGATCAGAAATACCATCTTCTATGCTAATTTCTGGTTCGAAAGTGTTCGAGACAAATGCCAGGTCTAGCACTGATGCGACGCCTCCCTGCTGCCTTGTTGGATGGTTAACTAGCTGCGATAATGAGAAGCTAAACATTATTTTCAGCAGTTGGTCACAGCTTTCCTTTTCCCTAGCCCCAAACGTTAGGTTATCCCAGTCTATTCCTGCCAGATTGAAATCGCCGGTTAATATCAGCTTGGTTCTGGCATTTACCTTGGTGTGGAGGAAATCGTGCAATTGCATCATGTATTCGACGGAAGCGTTAGGACGCCTGTACACACCACCTATCAGAATAGACATTCCGCACACGTTAACGGTACACCAGATGCTTTCATGACCAGGTATGCCCTCGTGTTTGTGAAATAAAACGCTATTTTTTATTACTAGGGCTACGCCCCCACCGCGACCGTCACGGTCTGTGCGAAGGAGGCTATAAGCCACTGGAGCTACTTCAGAGTCATGAATGTCGGGGTGCAGCCAGGTTTCGGTAATTACCATGATGTCAGGGACGTACAACAAGACAATTTCTTCTAATTTTTCTCTTTTGTTCACAATGCTACGTGCACTAAGGCACAATAGTGTCAAGGGGCTTGTGTTTTGCGGTCATTTATCATTTCCGGGCGGAACAGCGTCATCGTCAACATGTGCACGCTTAATCACCGTTCTTCTATTTTTCTCGCCGTCCCACGCGTACCAGCTGTTGCCAATCTTCATTTTATCAAACCGAAGGCTCACCTTTTCACCTTTCGCGCGATCAACCTGCGACGACTGCCACAATTTTTTTCGCACTTCCCGAACAGCTGGCGAAAAATCCTCAGAAATAGATATGGTATTGGTTTCCAGTTTGAAACAGTTACGAAGGACGGCAGCTTTTTCAGAGAAGTCATACAAGTGTAGTATTACTGGTCGTTCTTTGTTCTTAGTCTTTCTACCAATGCGATGAATGCGTTCGAGTGATCGCACCTCTACCCCTAGCTTTTCTTTAAATATGCTCTCCGTGACATGTTTTGCCAAGGATGTATTAGTTTCATCATTGTCTTCCTTTAGACCAAAGATGACAACGTTATTGCGGCGGCTCCGATTTTCTAGATCATCCAGTTTTTTGGCCATGTGTGACACTTCTTTCTGTACGGCCGTAATTGCTACTTCACACTTATCAACCTTCTCCTGGTATAGTTTAAGTGATGCGAGTGCTCCTTCAATTTCTGTCAGCCTAGTCTGCACATTAAGTAACCCGGTCTGAAGAAGCGTTTGAGAGGCCTGAATTTCAGTAACCACTTTAAGAACTTCGTCAATCTTAGGCCCCGGATTTTCCTCCACATCTCCACTCAGTTGTAATAGCAAACGCACAACATGCAATGATTCACAGTAACAGCGGAAAAGACAGCCGGGGCTTGGCAGCACCACTAACCCAACAGAGCTGGTTGTCAAGCATTTAGAAAAGGACCATTTATCACCAACCTGTATGAAGAGGAACAAAGGTTTGAGCATTGCGTCTCGGATGGTGCCACCAAGCCCACTGAAGTCGGCGCGCCGTTGGCTCTCAGTTTTATACGGTCTCGACATCGTCGCTGTCGTCGCCGGTGCGCAGAAGGGACGGTCCACCTCCCATGATGCCTCGGGTGGTGAGTCAGTCGACTCGATAACGTGCGGAATCAGCGCAGCGTAGGGCACGTGTAGGCATGGCACTGATGACGTTGTCGAAGGAAGATGTTCAATCAGTATTGGAAGGCCATCGCCGATGCGCACTTGCCCTTGCACGAACACCTGTATGAAGACGAACAAAGGTTTGAGCATTGCGTCTCGGATGGTGCCACCAAGCCCACTGAAGTCGGCGCGCCGTTGGCTCTCAGTTTTATGGCATCATAATGGCATCATTTGAATGCTGCCATTGAGTCCACATTCCACTGAAGTGGTCGCCCATCCCTCATGTAATACCACGCACTAGGGCCTTAGAGCTAATAATAAATAAATAATAAATAATACAATGCCTAGTGTTTACAGAAAACCACCAGGTTGATCTAAAGATAAAAATTGCTTCTTCTGCTTGAGTTTCAATAGGTGGACTTTCACACATGGTCATCAACTATATACCCAGAAAGGGGCGCTATAAGTGGAGCAACTGCTGGCCTGAAATTCCAGGCTGAACTGGATGGTTCCGCCATCACCCCTACTAAGAGAACTGTACTACTTTTCCTTTCACGTAGAAGTAATGGCAACGGAAACAGTACACTTGGGATGACATGCCAAGCTTTTGGTTCATGTTCTCTGATGGAAACAAGTCCATGTTTCATATAGATGGTTCATTGCTTCTTTTCATGAACTGCAGAGGCCTTTCACTCCTACTGAAAAGGTGTACATTTAATAAGTAATCTTAATATCAAACAGTGGCTGTTTGTTCCAAACAGCAATTCAAATAACTGATTTCAATAGACATTCACTAGGTGCCAATATTTAAGCACCACCCGCTACTACGATGTGTTCATAAATCAGTGGCTCTTCCTAGGTTTCATTTAGTGTCGATTGTGTCAATTTGTTTTAGTTCACTTGAATTTATTGAAATTCGTTTTTGTGCAGAAGGCTTGTTTTTTTGTACTAGACAAATGCGAGACAGGTGCATTCCTTGTGCTTTTATTTGGCCTCATTAAAACAAAGCAGTCCTCTTGTGGCACTGCCAATTCACAGGTGCAATGAACAGACAGATGCAAAAGTAAGTGATACTTTAGCACCACATGCTTATGGTTCAAAGCAAAGGAACTAAAAACAGGGCAAACAGACAACAAATGAAGCGCCAGATGCACCATGCAGCTGAAAAAAATATTTAAAAAGTGGAAGGAAAAGAAACAAGAAAAGAGATTCATCTGCGCGATTTGAAATTCTGCGGAAAAATAAAGTTTTACCAAGGTAAGACAGCAACACAGCTCAGGCCGTACCCACGGTAGACCACTTTGGGTTGTAACTTCTCTGCGATGTAACAAGCAACACAACACCTAAGTGAAAAAACAGGCATTCGTCTGGCTGCAGTTTCTTCAATGAATGCAAATTGAAAATGATACCTTCAAGAACGTCATCGATTGATTTTGCTTAGTTGGTACAAACTTGCAGTATTCTAACAATGTGAAACACAGGAGAATGTTCCTGTCCCGTCTCACACTTTTAGTACACTTTGAAAGTGATCGTCGGGGAATACAACTCACAGCATTTACTTCAGCGCAAAATGTGTAGCTGATGTTTGAGTTACAGAGTTGCTTTTCGGTCCCTTGTGCAGTGAAAACATATGGAAAGTAGAATGAAAATGATGGAAAGCATATACGTGAGAGAATGCAACCTGCAGGAAAGTGTTGTTATGGTGGCACATGTCAAGAAGTTCTTCAGAAATGTTTCGTCTAAATTACTGGAACTCTCTGGCATGGCCTCTGCAATTAGAGGTATTATATACACCACACAATAGAACACAAACACAATCTTGAGGCCACAGTTCTGGTATAGTGATGGCACCCTTCACTCTCTGTCAGAGAAGCAAGACAGACAATGCCTAGTTCATGAGCCAAAACATGGTGAAATTTAATACTGCTGCATAGAATTTTTTGCATCAAAGATGATGACAGCACGAACAAACACTGAAACAACAGTTGGCATTTGCACAACAAGGCACCAAGCCTGGCGCCAATAAATCCCAAGAGCCCATCAGTGACGTTTGGTGATGTCATGTGCCAATGCCACCTTAGCTGTCACAGGATACAGCAAACGTTGATCAATAGGGTTGATGCAACGAATGCCCAAGCCCACAATTATGCTGATTCGTTCAATGTAATATTTATATTGTTTTTAGTTTCCCATATAGGTAAGATAAGCGCAAGACATGATGGTGACATCATTTGGCCCAATTACTCCACTGAAGAAAGGTGCTTACTTTACTATATGGCAAGCAAACCACTGAGATCCAGTGTCCAAACATAAGCTCACGTTTTCATAACCAGAGAGTGATCCACCTTACTCAAAACCCACAGCAAAAACCCGTGGAAGGCCGAACATTTCAACTTGTGCATCAATCCATATTTGCCTGCAACCTCCAAAATGATGACATGTATAAAAGAAGGCTTGTACGTAATGTCGCTTCCACCATTTGGGTGAGGCACTCAGCCTCTTCTGCACTACCGAAGAAGAGAGAATAAGACGAGTGCGTACAAATGTTTTGCCAGAACGGTGGCAGCGACATCAGTGCAAGCGATGTGTTCAATTGAGCCTGCTACCTCGTTCAACTATAAAATCAAGCTCACAACAGAATTAGTCTAGCAGTGAAACTTCGTCTTGCAACTTGTTCCCGTAGAACATCCACTGCACGAGGTGGTGGTGATAAACACATAAAACGACTGACGAAAGGTACCACAGCAAAAACCCATGGAGGGCCGAACATTTCAACTTGTGCATCTAACTAAGCTTACAGATAATCAATTCTTTTACCACATGCTCGCAAGTCTAGCCACTATGCTGATGGCTCTGAATCTGCAAGTCTTGTTCAGGCGATCAGTTAGGAAAGAAATAATGAAACAGTAAAAGAAAGAAAAAAAAGCTTCTGAACTAGCAGTGCCTCCCTGCCGCCTAACTTCTACATCATTTCATCTGCTTTGGTGCAACGTCTGGTGTGTCAGTGCTTTCGATGGCAAAGACAGAGCAAGCAATACCATTAGCAATTCACTCAACATTAGTCGCCATATTCATTCATTCCAACAACCAAATAAAACAATATGATGCTCTCGACATGCGACCGATGACAAGGCAGCAACAACAAAAAAAGGATGGATGTGTGCTAAAAATGCTTCATCACCGCTCTCGAGAAAAGAGTACAAATGCTGAAAGCAAGTCTGTCGTATCCCGACAGGTCTTGCTTCGCAAAAGGTCGTGAGCACTTCACTCAACAATGAAGCGCACCCTGCATTCGTTGTTCTTGACAATTCGTTGTTCTTGACACTCTGCAGCGTTTCCGCGACCGACAGACACCTGTCAAGGCCGATGCTGTCGTTATCCTTTTTCGGCCGCTTCAGAACCGTGTTGACCGCAGGCTGCCTTTTCTGGACGTTCATTTAGCCAAAAAGCGTCGTAGCTTACGTCTCTGGGGTGCTGCTTATGGTGGAGGAGCACGAAGGAGCACTTGCGGTTTTACGGCCATTCGAGGTAGGCGTCGTTGGGACCCCTGACAATCCTCATGTAGAGTCCGAGGTGAAGACAGGTGAAGACAGGTCGTGAAACTTGCCTTGCAGCCTCATCCTGTACCCCTTTTCGCCCACAGTGAGTACGTTGCTCGTGAAGACCTGCAGCGGCGCGTTACGGTACTTGCGGAGGGGTTTGGTCACCCAGACGTGAGTGAAAAAGGCTTTCGGTTCTGGTCTGGGCTGCCCTTCAGAAGCATCTGAAGGCGTCGTTGACTCGACTACAGCCTCGGGCTCACCATTGAGGCCTTTCATGAGAGGCTGAGAGGGCGACTGATCTCTCGATTGGTTCGGGGAGTCTGCCACCGCGGCGTCACGGTTGGCTACTGGCGTAGCGTTTTCTTCGGATGGAGACGTCGAAGAAGCCGACACGACGTCGGGCTGCTGTCGTTCTCCGCTGGCCTGTGTGGTAGTGTCTACCGCAGTGGTGGTGTCCGGCCGTCAATGAGTTGTCGTCCCTGTGACTTCGTCATGAGAACCGGTGGTGGCAGCGCAGCGACGCTAATCCGTTCGCGCAGCACTTCTTCGAAGTTATTTGTCCTCGTCAGACCGTTCTCCAGGTTGTCCATCTTGCTCAGCAGCGTGGAGAGAGAACCGTCGGCGTCGGGGCCGCCGCTAGCGGACGACATACGCACCCGGTTCGTGGCCAGCACGTCCGACTTGCAGCCGCCCCGCAAGTGAGCCAAAAGACGCTCATTCTGGTTACGGGATTCTTGCACGAGCGGATGTTGACGAGGCGGTGACAGCCCTCGGGGTAGTGCTCGACCATATCTGACACAGGACCCACGTAGTTGGAGTCTCCAGTTCATCGCGGTTCCATGCACTCCCCCCCACCACACACGCACGCACACACTCACCCACCCACACACACATGTACCCACGCACACACACACACAACCGCACGCACGCACACACGCACGCGCACACACACACACACACACTCACACGCGCGCACACGCTCACACACACACACGCGCGCACATACTCACACACAACAGCACACACACGCACACACACGCACACACACACACACACACACACACACACACACACACACACACACACACACACACACACACACACACACACACACACACACACACACACACACACACACACACTGAAGGGCTACGCCCCTCACAAGTCGTGGAGGCCTTGCACAGCAGTTTGCAGCTCCTGCACCTTCTGACGTCCGTCCGCTTTCCTGATGGCCAGGACGGCAATGTCCGCCAGCTTTCCCGACTGCCTGGCCACTCGGTTCGCCGATCGCCAGGCTCCCAGTGCTGCATGCGCTTCTTCCAGCCGCGTCGCGAGAGACGGGTCTGCAACAAGGATGTGTTAAACTAAGGTTCTAGTACAAAGAAAATCATGCAACACATGTAACCGCATTTAACAAATGAATATGCTATAAACGAACAATGAGATGGTCGGTTTCAGTTTGTCATTCGTTTATAGCAATTGGTTTCAAGAAATGGTATACAGACAAGGGTCCTTTAGAGAGTATGCTACGAAATGGCAGTTGGACCGAAGTACTATTCATTGCTGTTGTAATAGTGTGGGATTTGCTGATGATAGCTCAACATCCCATGGCAGCGCCAAAGGTGCAGTAAAATATTATTCTGCTTATAAGTGTGGTGGTATTTTAGAGCTTAATTA